>NW_025918980.1:0-38678 GCF_907164915.1 Impatiens glandulifera
TGATTAAAGTTTTTGTATGTTTTTGTTTTCTATTCGATTTCTACTTAAAAACACTCCAAATTAAAAGTGAAAATAATAATTATAGAGTACATTTCCTATTCAAAACAAATTAATCAAAAAATTAAAACATGAGGTGAGAAGATAATGAAGATTGTTGGGATGCTATAGCAAAAATTGGACTACTTGATTTAATTTAATTAGATTAGGTGGAAATAAGGAGCTTAAACTTGATAAGAAAGTTCTACATGCAAATTAAGTATCCAATGAAAAGCCAAATCACAATAAAAAAAATTTAATTACTCATACTAAATATATTTTCAACTTTAAATAATTATTATAATTATTGAATTATTTCAATAACTCTATTTTTTTCAATGATCTTGATTGTATTGAAAACAATTTGTTATTTATTTTACATGGTTATTTAATAACAAGATGTTAAGAAAATGACAAGAAAAAAAGTTGAAAAGAAAGAAGAACTTTGGGAAATTTTGGGACCCTTAAATTTGAATATTAGAGTTTAATGATTTGATTTGAATTATTTTTATAAATAATATTTTATTAGATCATTTATTTTTTAACAATTAATTTATTAACTAAAAATTTTAAAATAATTTCATTTTATTCTTTATAAAATTTAACTATATAAATGTATTTTAATAATTTAATCAAAATAATTTTTTCATCAAATATCTTTTTTTATAATTTATATCCAACTTTTCTAACAGTAATCCAAGATCAAACAACTTATTGTTTTAAAAGAAGACAATGAAATAATAAGATTCTTTAAATTTGTGAGACTCTTAAAATCTTAACAACACTATAAATATTAATGATGGAATCAACTTATATGACGAAATCTAGAAAATTTGCAAAAAGTGCAACACAATTTGCAACTATTTTCTCAACTTTGAATTATTAACTTATTTCACAACAAAATTTTATTAAAATTACAACTTATATTAACATATTTTGCATCTCAAATTGTTATTATTAATGTTGTGAGATTGTGAATCTAACTTTTACATTAATTTTTTTCTTTTCTTAAGTTTGCAACTTAATTATATGAATTTGTGATTAAATAGGGTTTGTATGGATAAATAGTCAACATGGTTACATGATTATGATAATAAGGGATTTGACAATATGCATGCAAGTGTCGGGGTGCATGCACAATTGACTGGAAAGCACAATCAATAAGAAAAAAAGAAAATAATCAAAAAATAAAGTTCCCATTATGTGATAATTATGCAGTGATTTTTGGAGGACTTACTTTCACCAACTCTTTTTTTATACCCTTTTAATTACTAAACTTACTTATTATAGGACTTTCTTTTAGTTGATAGTGAGATGGAGAAGGAAGGTGAATTCATGAATAATTTTAAGTCACTATCTAAACCTATTTTTAGATTGTGGGATCAAAATGGGAAGTAAAAATAGATTGGAAAAACATCACTTTCTTGTTTTAGTTTTAAAATTTATTTTGGTCAAAATAAATTGTTCGTTTAGTTTACTTTTTCGTTAATCTCCTATAATACTTAAAGAACTTCAAATTTTATGACATTACTCGGGTTTAATTTGTTGATCCGGTGTTCTCATATTGATACAAAATCTTAGTAAAACTTTTAGTCTATTTTTTTTTTCTATTCTTGTGATGACTTTCGATGTGACCTATTCACATATCATTTAATTATTCCAAACTCCATGCTTGCTTTTTCTATTGTTACTTTAATTGGTGACTACATATAAACAATATTATATGTCTAGAGTGTTCTTAATTAATATCTATGACTATATATGTATGTGGGATCAAACATTTGATGATTGGTCTGTATGGAAATTGATTTGGTTCCCCACAATGATCGGAAGTAAAGTTACTTAGTCTCATTATATTGTCTCTCTTTTGATTCACCAAAGGTGATTAAAATCATGGCTTGCATGCTAGTGAGTTTTTCATCATTACCCTTTTTGAACACAAGAACATTAATAACCATGACAATTCATTTACCTGACCATCCACTTATCGAGTCCGATAAATTTTCGGGTACTTTTCTTTAAAGAAAAAATGAAACCCTTTTGCAATTCTACCATTTACCTCTAATTACACTTACAACTACCCTATATTGTTTTAGGACTAATACTATCATAATCATGTCTTTGTAAATTTAAATCTCGGGTTTGAAATATCATATTGGAGCTAGCTAGAGTTAAGTTTGATATGAAAAACATTATTAAATATATGAATATATTTGATAAAGTATGTTTCTGAATATTATTTCATTTATATTAATATTATTAAATATATATATATATATATTATTAAAAAAATTATAAATAATTTTCTTTCAAATCTATATCTAAATACAAATACGGTCACCGATTCAATTCCACTTAAACACCTTAAATAAAAGTGTAAGTTATAGTTATAGGATGTATGCCAACTTTTAACTTCAAAATTATGAATGACAATTTTAATTTATCTCGTGTTTTTAAACTGAATTTTTCAGTTAAGAGTAATTTTTGCCCAGTTTAACTGATAGTTGACTAAGGATAAAATGAGAATAGAATATATTTGTATATCCGGTACGATCTTATCATGATTTTGCGACCACTAATAAATACAATTAAATATATAACATTAATAATATATTTATTTATTATTCCTATTTTATAAGAATTTTAAATTTATGTCTTTATAATAATATAAATTTTTAATATATTAATATATATATATATAATATAATATATAAAAAAAATCTTTTATATAATTTTATCAAATTGTTTTTATTTTTATAGAGAATATGGTATAAAAATAACTCACGGGAATTTTCTAAAACTGAACGGGCAAGGATGATAGTAAAAAAAATATCGAAATAAAATGAGATGGTAAACACATCCGTCCCGATCGATCCCATTGCTATCCCATTTCAAAATAAACAAAATCTAAATCAAAATACAATTGTTCCCATTTCAAATTATCTTAAATAATTTCTATAGATAGGTCAAAGTTAGGAGGAAAGATCTTTATTTTCAGAAAAAAGTTAGTCAAAGCGCATTATAGCGGACCCTATCATGCTTGGCTACAAAGAATCTCACACGAGAAATCTTGGAGGGCCTATTTTACTTTTCTCAAAATATAATATTATTTTAATAAAATATTATATTATTATTTTTGTAGAGTTTGGATTATAAGGCAAATGACTAGACTTTTTTTTCAAGGGATTAAAAGAAATAGTTGGTGGCTTTCACCATGGGAAAAGCCAAAGCACTTTAAAACCTTTTGTGTGTTGAAAGAGATAATAATTTAATTAGAAAATTAATTTGAGACCATTAATTATTAAATTATCTTTCTTGTTGGACTAGTTTGTTACTATTTATATGAAAATGATAACTCAATATAAATCTAAAATTAAATCAACTACAACTACTTTTTTTTTTTTTTAAATGGATTGATCATGCCGAAAAAATCACACCTGATATTTAAAGATAGACATGTCTCAAGTAAATGAAAATGAAAAACCCTAATGAAAACATGTTTTGGTTTAGGGTTTATTGGCATGACATGTCTCAAGTTCGACAAAATTGTTTTAGTAGTACTAGATATGAAATATCCCAATCTTTCTCCATCCCTTCACATGTGACAACATGTTCTTGCTATAACACCCACATGGTCCTAACTACCTCTTTTTCTTTCTTAACTTGATTTAGGACAAATTTGGAATCATGCCCATGTGCTTCTCTCTTATTCTATATGATCTATACATTCACTTAGGCAAAACCTTTCAATCTTGGATGAAGGAAGGGTATGTACCCTTCAACATGGACAAGGGTAATGCCATGTCAAATTTGAAATTGATGTCTATAGTACAAACCTAATTGTCTTTTCCTTTGTTCTTATCACAATCCTTAGATTTTTAGATTTTTCATGCATGTTCTTCATACTTTATTGAAAATTTAAATGATGTTGATTGATAACTTTAGATTATTTTGTTAATAAACATATATGAAGAATTTGTTGAAACTTAATTAAATTATTGTCATTTTAAAGATGAAGCGATCATAACACAAATAAGTGAAGAATATATGCATATAAATAATTGGTATGAAATATGTAATTTTAAAATAATCAGATCAATTTAACGATTCAATTGAAGTAAATTAAAATATAAGAATACGTTTTTATTTATACTTTATTTTAGATATTATCACAACAAAGCAGTCAATTATAAAAAAACTATTTTTTTTTTATCTAATTTTGCGTTTCTAATTATTCATACTTAATATTATATTTGAGACTTTTATTCTTGTAAAAAAATAAAGATTCCAACTACTAAGTTAGACTATAATAAATATGTGACAATCAAATATAAGTATTTTACTTCAAAATTGATTATTATAAACTTAATATCTAATAACACTATTTGTCTTAATATTTAAAATGATTAAATATTGATTATTAGAAAACCTCACAATGTTTGAAAATTAATTAAAGGATAGATTGTTATAAACTAAAATCAAGTTTATAAACTTAATTATCAATTTGTTTGACAAATTAAACTCTCACACAGTCACATATTATTACTAAATGAAATTTTATTTGTTCCTCAAAATAAATTTGAGCTTTCTTATTATAATCTATCTATACTAGCTAGTCAAATTTAAAATCAACAATTTAGTATCATATAAAATTGTGATTATATTAAATTATACTTTTTAACTCAAGAATATTAGTGTTTGTTTTTTAATTAAAAAAGTTAATGACCTCATCTCAACTTAAAATGTATTCTTAATTGTTACTTGAATTGTCCTAGTAATTTAAAAACAATAGTGTTTATAAAAATTAATCAATTTTCATTATAATTTAATCATAACTACTAAAAAAATATATCGGGTTCTCGTATCACAATTGATTTGTAGGTTGACGGTTTTTCGAAACTTGTTTTAAAAAAATGTGTTTATTTTTTTAGCAAATGTAATTAATTGAATCATAAAATTTGTTTGAACAAAAATAAAAAATTGAGTTTGGAGTTGGACTATTAATTGGGCCGTAGTAAATCTTAAACCTAACAAGTTATTTGGGCCAACTCAAATCAAAACAATTTTAGTGATATATTTGAAAATGTATATTTTTATTCATATATATTTATTTAGTTAATAAATTTAATTTCACCCAATTCTTATTTATTATAACTTATAGTTATAGATATGATATTTATGTCTTTATATAAAAAAAATAATTTGAATTTGTTGTTAGATTAGTAATTTTAAGTGTTTATTAGTGTTCGGGAAGGGATAATTTCGAGATAAATATGATTATACTCTTTTCAGATCAACTATCTCGATTAAATGGAAAAAAACGCGTCTAATGTAGTATTCAGAACTAAAAACGAAAAGTACTAAAAGCTCTAACTTAAAAAACCTTTAAACCTTGAAACTAAGTCTAACTAATAGTATAAAATCAAAATAAAATTAAGTCAAATTAATAGAATGCTTAAAAATAAGGTATGTTAAGAAATAAAAAATAAACTACTAATACTAAACTTGACTTCTTTAACATCTACCCCATAAACCAGATAAAAAAAAATTAGGCCATGAATCTCCACCGATTTGACCTTGACCAAATCATCTAAATAGATATTATAAATTTAAGTGTTTATTAGTATTCGGGACCAAGTAGTTTCAAAACACAAATATCATTCCAACCCATTCCAGGTCAACTATGGATTAAACGGTAAAACCGTTTTTAACGGAGAGGAGCAATTTGGATCGAAAACCACGAACCGGATGATAAAATAAACTTAGGTTTGTCGCTTGACCAAATCATCCAAACAGAACCCAAAATCTCCTTAGGGTTTTTGACCAGTGAATGCAGAAAGTAGTTGTTTTAGTCTCGTAGAAGAAATCAATGAGGTGAGTTTCTTCAGCAATCAACCCTAGCCGCTCAGTTTTCACACAGGTATCTCAGGATTCGACATTCTTCTTCCTTTTCATATCTCATTTGCACTGTTCTGAACTATGTTGTTCATTGTTAGTCTTCATTCTCGATGGTATAGATTCTTGTTCTTCAGTTTATGACACTGA
This sequence comes from Impatiens glandulifera, assembly GCF_907164915.1. Taxonomy (NCBI): domain Eukaryota; kingdom Viridiplantae; phylum Streptophyta; class Magnoliopsida; order Ericales; family Balsaminaceae; genus Impatiens; species Impatiens glandulifera. The sequence goes on from NW_025918980.1 coordinate 6,082, forward strand.
TTTTTCTCTTTTGTCAATTGATCATGGAATAGATGTTATGCGGGATAACTAGTATCATTGTCTATGAAAAACTGTCTACTAGACTTTATAGATTTGATTGAAAATGCTTCAAGAACTAGATTCTACATGTTCCTTGAAATCCTTAATCATTTGTTTGTTGTTTCTGACTTCTCAAATCTAGAGAATGCTTTGAATGTTCTGCTACTGAGAAACTTATGTGCTGATGAATTAGTAAACCAGAACTTTGTTAATCTAGAAGAATGGAATTGAGATTCTTATGACTATATTACATTCTTGTGAAGGAGGAATCTCCATTTTACGTTATTGCAAGTTATAGCTAATGTCTCATCAGTGTTCTATTTGGAACCTGTTAAGTTTCTCGAGATTGCAATGGTGCGATGAAACTAGGTTTCCGATCCTCTGTTCATGGTTATTTATACGTGTTGTGACAGAACCTGAAAATTTATCAATGAACTTTGTGGAAATTCTGTTAAGGTATTTTCTTGTAGGAAATAAGCTATTTTTCGCTTTCTGAAATTGAATCAAAGGATCCTTTGGCATCTTGCACTTGTTTCCTTTCTGTTTTGATTATAATTAGATGGCCTTGCTGAGAAATGGTAAATTAAAGCTGTTTTTATCGAGAATCTGCTTAGAAGAATCTCGTTTACCTGAACTATTCACTGCAATATGTGTTCAACTGGAGAAAATGTGTTTATGCCTGAACAAGTATTTCTATTTAGTATGATGTTGGAGATCTTGAATGCTTAGAATGTTTCAAGTGATTTGCTCATTGTATTATTGGAATGTTCAAAAAACTGTTAGGATGGTTGATTTCATATCCGGGTTGAATTCTAATCTCCCAAATGGAATCATTTCTGTCGATGTTCTAGGATATTCACTCACTATTTTGAGGGATATTTGTGCAAATGATGGATCATGATCGAGTTGTATGGATTTGATATTATCCTCAACAAATCTTGTAGAAATTCTTCTTGATTTGCTGTCCAATCTAGAAAGGAAAAACTTTCTCTGGTTTGTGCATATAGATAGAAAAATTTGGAGAGAATAACGGTATTATCTCTTGTTTCTTGAGCGAGGTGGGGATTGGATGGTGAGGAGGAACTTGTTAGAAGGTAGGTAATATGGAAAATTAGCGATTCATTTGGATAGATCTCGAGACTCGGTTTGAAAATTGAAGTGTTTCGGCCCTTCGAAGCGAGTCTTTGAATAAGATTAACTTCAGATTTTGGCAGCTTTGGATGGAATCCAGGTTTGTACTTTTAATAATCCTATTTTTAGGCATATGCATGTAGAAGAATAATGATAACTTCTAAATAGTTTACAATAATAAAACAAAATCTGCAAGTAAGATGAATTGCCTCTATTTTCTTCAAACAATGACCACCAAAAAAAGTGTTTATACAACAGGTTTTTTTATAAGTTCTTTTAATTTATCATCAAAATATTCTTCACTATTTCAAATATCATATTTTTTCAATTTAAATATTTGTTATTGTACAAATTTTCTCGAGGTTCAAAACTTTTTCATTTTCATTTTTTTTTCTTTACAAAATAATTATATTGTTGAACAAATTGTTTCAATGATGTTATAGAATGCACTTAGTCAACAAAAAAAAAATATTTATAATTTTACTTCTCTTCAATTTAGACATACCTTTTAATATATATCTTTATCAATTTATTAAGTTCTTTCATTCAAAGACTTTAATCAACATTACTTGAAGAATGAACTCTCTGAATAAAAAATATAATAAATAGATGCATGTACAGTATATGTGAGAGATAAATTTTGGACACATAATGTCTAAATCTCATGTAAGTAAAAACTATGGATGTTTTTTTTATAATTACTTGCATTCTAAAACATTTTTGAAATAATTTGTTAAATAATATAATCATTTTAAAATATAAATATTGAAAATTAAAAAGTTTTGGATTTTGCCCTTTTTTTTCTTTTTTTTTTAATTTGAAGATTTTTAAACTATAAAATATTTATTGCAATGCCTAATTATGATATTTGAAATAGTGAAGTTGTGGTTAGATTGTCAAGTTAATTAATTGTCTTGACCCAAATGTTTGAGTTTTGAAATATTTTGTATTGATAATGAATTAGGTGATTGAGATTCTTGAATATTATATTATTGACTGAGAAAAATGTGAAATGTGGGTATCAAAACATCACTATCAATTTCAATGATGTTCAGGAAATTTTGATACAAAGCTCTTACTTTTTTAATAAATGAGGTTTAACAATTTTGGGAAAAAAATATGAGGAAGGTTTGTTCTCTGTCTAACCAGTTTTAGAAGAAGTGAAAGACAAATTAATTGTATTAATATTAATCATTCAATAGTTGAAAATAATTGTAATTTGGCACTAATAACTCAAAACGACGAAAAGTTGAAAGAAGTGTCTAAAAAGATACAAAAGCGATATATTCTTTGTTAAAGGTATTAATGCGGTGATGTCCACCCAAGAAGAAGAAATAATTTTATGGTTGAAAAAATTGTGAGAAAATTTGTTGATTTCTGAAAATAAAATTTGATTTATTCTATTCTGAGATTACTTCTTGTATGTTTGACGTAAATCTTCTAATTCTATTTACTTAATATGGTTGTGCTATGAGTATATTTATTATTGCACCACAATGTGTGTTAGTTTTTTATTCAAAAATATCATTGGAATAGAGAAAAGGAGAGATTCATTAAAAAAAAAAATTATACTAATAAGTAAAAAAATGAGAAATTTATTTTAATTTTCCTTTAAAAAAAATGAGAAAAGAGAGAAATTTATTTTAGTTTTTCTTTCAACAATGTTCAAAGTAATGTGATTCATATTTTTATTAAAATTTTAGAAAAATAACACTGCTTTTATAGTTATATTCACACTTTTATTTAAGATCCTTTTAATAAGAATGGAATTTTGAAAACTTTTATTCTTATATGCAAGAATATTGTGTTCTTAAAAATAAAAAGTCATTTCGATAATAATATATAAATATAAATATATATATTTATATTTATATTTATATCTATATTTATATTTATATTTATATTTATATTTATATTTATATTTATATTATATTTATATTTATATTTATTTATATTGTTGCTAATTTTTGTTAATGTCAAAGTTATTATATTTAATATTAATATTGACAACTCCTATAGACTATATTTAAATAAAATCTAAATATACTAATTACTCTCAACATCAATCATTTTTTTAATTGATCAAATAATTGAGATCATCTACTCAAATATTAAATTATTTTTATTTTATTTTTAATAGTTTAAAATAATAAATAATAAGGATATTTTAATCAATTGATTCAAATCATTTGTCTTTCAATTATGTAAGATTCTTTTCTTTAAAATAATAGTTTATCTTGAAATGAATCTAGATCCAGCAGGCTCCAAATGTATGCAGGAAAAAATAATTAAAATGATAGTACTTAATAAATATGAAATTAAATAATAATAAATTTTATATCAATAAAGTTAGGAAATCTTTGGACATTTTTTTTTAATTAATTTAAAAATTATTTTGTTTTAAAATTTAATTGGGTATTGATTTAGATGAAATAATGTCTAATATTTTAAAATAAAAAATTAACAATACTTTTAGGTTATTTTTTAATTAAAATTCAATCTTAGACTTTTCTTTTTCCTTGGAATGAGACATTCTATTTGAAATTACACCTATAACTAAACTAGATTTTAAGTTGACAAATTCTTATATATTATTCTCTTTGAAATATCTAAATTACATAAGAAAAAAAGAAATAATTATTAAAAAGTATAATTTTCTAAGAAGCTGCTAAGTCAGTTTTTCAAGGTCAATGAAGGTTGTTATGACTTTGCAAATGGTTGAAAATAATAGAAGATTGAATATATAATTGTTTTTTTATATGGTATACCAAATTATTAGATTTCTTATTATTATTATTTTAATTTATAATGGAACTGGAAAACAACTCCTATAAAGTCTCATTCCTTAATAGTTCTAAATTAGTTACACCTTCATTAAAATGTAGTAAAATGTTATTTAGAAAGTGTTACAAAAGGAAATTATGAGTCAAACACAAAACCAGCATTTATTGTAATAATAATTACAAGTTAGTTATCCCAAATTAGACATTATTTCCCAAAAAAAAATTAGACATAATATTTGATAGCTTTAAATAAATTTAATATGAATAACAAATTTAGTAAAAAAATATTTTCTCCTTCTATAACACCATATTAAATTATTCCAAATAACAGAACAAATATACACTAAGCAATTGGAATCAAACTAAACCATGTTCTGAGTTGGCAAAATATAATAATTAATAAATTCGGAAAATAAATAATTAGTTAATATAGAAAGATATAGGTTCATCCTATACTTAATTTATTTATTTAGTTTATTCAACTTATTCTCAAATATTATTCATAAGATTCAATTTATATTGAGCTTATTCTTTTCAACTTATTCACCTAAAGAGAAAGTAGAGAAAAGTGACATGTTTGATTCGTTATTTAATACAAGCATATAGTGATTACACAATAATTTGTTATAATAATTTTACGTAATAAGTTAAAATACAAAATTATAATCAAATACATTTTACATTTAAACGCAATTTTTTTGTAAATTCTTTATTGACAAATAAACTGAAACGAGTAAGCTGAGTATAAAAGCTTAATCATATCAAACGTAAATAAACTAAATAAGGTAGAGTGAATTAACTAAGTATAAGCTAAATCAAACTTAGTCAAAATTGCGTTTAAACGTAAACTTTGTTTGATTATAATTTTTTGCATTAACTTATTACGTAAAATTAATGTAGCAGATTATTACGCAGACTAAGTATGTCAATGAGGCAAATCGGTTCGGAAAATGCGTTTACCGTCCGTCTCATTCTATTTCGAGAAATTCTCAAAAGGCGTCGTTATATCATATTTATATAAAAATAACTTCAATAAAATTATTTAAACTGATTTATAAAAATTATATATATATATATTGTAATATATTATTTATAAATAGACTTAAAATTCTTATTTTTAAAAATTAAAGAAGAACTAGCATAATACTCTTATAAATATAAATAATAAATAAATATATTGGGATGTTATATATTTAATTGTGTTTATAATGTTTTTGGTCGAATCTATGTGAGATCGAAACCGAGTCAGAACAGGGGACACAAATAAAAAACCGCCGCCCTAACGAGACAATATTCGAGCCGTAATTCGCAAGACGAGACGGTTTATAATTGTCATATTTAACCCTAAGCGCTAACGATTAATCAAACGCACTCATAATAATAAATTATATTCTTCACATAGGAAACTCTGTAAATAATAATAATAATAAAATTAAAGGAAATGAAAAACCAAAAAGATCCAAACATTTTTCAACCTATACACACTCTGTGACCTGTCCCACCACAAAGACTCAGTCTTTTTCTCTCTCTCTAGTTCTTGCATATTAAAAAACCAATCTTTTCTACTTCCTCTAAAAACCCTAATCAACAAATCTAAAAAATCCCAAATTAAGAGGAAAAGTTATGACAACCCACGTCAAATCTTCCTCCCCCTTACCTTGTTTCCGTTCATCCACCACCTCCGCCGTCTCCGGCGACCACCGCTCCGCCGCCGCCGCCCATAACCTCTCAACATCCGTTTACAAAACCTCTAATGGTCTCTTCGCCCTCACCTGGTGTCGCAATCTCCTCCGCCGTTCTTTCCATCTCTATATCCTCCTAGACGCAGACGCCGGCGATCTATCATCTTCTTCTTCTCCATCTTTCTCACTTAATCTCAAACCATTCATTTTCTGGAACAGAACTGGATCCAGAAAGTTGAATCTGAATCTGAATCTACCCAATTCCAGTTCCAAATCCAAATGGGTTCAGATCTTTTGGGATTTTTCTAAGGTTAAATTCGGTTTACAGCCTGAACCCGATTCAGGATTCTACATCGCCGTTGTTGTAGATGGGTCAATGGTTCTTCTCGCCGGAGACTCGCCGGCGGAAGCTTTTTCAAAGACTAAGTCAACTAAGTCAATTAAGTCACAATCGGTTGTTCTTCGAAGGGAGCATTTCAATGGGAATAAATTATACAAAACAAAAGCCCAATTTGGAAATAGAATTCGAGAAATCTCTGTACTTTGTAGAACAGGAGATGATTCGAGATTGTATTTTAGTGTGGATGATAAAAGGGTGTTGCAAATCAAGCATTTGAAGTGGAAATTCAGGGGAAATGAGAGAATTGAAATTGATGGTGTTTATGTTCAGATCTCTTGGGATGTTTATAATTGGTTGTTTGAAGAAGATAATGAAGATGGGTATGGTCTTTTCATGTTTAGATTTGAAAACCTTGGATTATTTGAAGATGATCATGAAGAAGTGATGAACAAGAATGGTTTCTCATTTGGGTCACAACAATCTTGTGGATTTGGGTTTGAGAAGATGAAGATGAGGAAGAGTTTGATGAAATCTTCTGAAAAGGGTTCTTCTTCTTCTTCACTTTCATCGGGTTCTTCAAGTTGTAGTTCGGTTATGGAGTGGGCAACCATGGAGGAGAATGAGCTTAAGGGACCTTCTTCTGGTTTTTCTCTTCTTTTGTATGCTTGGAAAAGTTGAGGGGCTAATTTTTAATTTTTTTTTTCTATTGGATGAGTATTAGGTTTTGTTTGATATTTATTACTCCGGTTCTTCAATCGATTTATCACATTGTATTGATTTGTTTGAGGTAAACCTATTTGTTATTGAACATACCTTATGTAAGATGAGAATAGTTGATGAATTATTCAAGATATCATATCTTCTATTTTGAATAGGTTTAATTTTGAGACATTCATGACTAAGAATGACTGAATTCTCCTTCGGATTGATCTTTTGATAACAAATAGACTCGTTATTCTTAGCTGTTTAGTTATCGTGATGATAAATTGTTGTATTGGGGATTATCGTAAAAGAACCGATGATAAATTGATTCGATTCTTAGTAAGAACATCATAAGCTAGTGACAATAGGATTAATTTTTTTTTTTTAAATGAAAAAATGAATTCAATTAAAATAGATTAATGAAATGGACCTAAAAAATTGTCAAGCTTGGCTGGCTTTCTTGGTGAGTGGTGACTATAGTTTGAGTTAGCCTGGCAATGAGTTGTTTATGTTATATGATTATTTGAATTGGGTCACTTTTTCTTAAAAAAATATTTATAAAAAATTAAAATACCATTACACAAAAACACCCATGTTATAAAAATGGGAGTAACCAATAATTCAATTTGGTATCTAATTTGGACAATAAATTTAAATAAACAATGACACACCATAGTCCTAAATTTATTCGATCTTTGCATAAATGTGAACATCTTATCATAAACTAGGCGGTTTAGGGTTTACCCAAATCAGAAACCGGTTTATTATCATCGAGTTCATGGAATTGAATTGAGACAATTGAATAGGTTTAATGGACAAAATTAGACATTTTTAGAATTCAATGGTAAAGAGACATTTGTATAAACTCAATGGGTCAATTTAACTATTCTAGCTTAATTTAAACATGTAAATTTGTTTATATAAGGTCTTTTCATTATTAAAATTCATCACCATGATACCTACCATCCATATACAATTTATTTATTTCTTATTTTAATAATCTGTATTAAATGAGTGATGTAAAGTGGAAGTGTGACAAAAACATATGGCAGTGACAAAATCCCCTATAATCAGGGTGAAGTTGGCTTATATTATTATTATTATTATTATTATTAATTAATTAACAATATTAATGCTTATCTAAAGAAGTCACCCCAATAATAATAACATCAATAATTTTCTAAGTTCTGATTTTAAGGGTGCTCATGACTACTGTGGGTTCCAATCACAAAATAAAATTAAACAAAATATTTATATGAAAATTAAAAATAATTAGGAACAACATAAAGAAGAGACGATTCCCCATGTTCGTGGAGAAAGGTCTTTGCGAATTTAGCTTTGGAAAAGACAAAAAGTGATAAATTTTTCTAGTGTGCTTAAGTGTTTCTATGGTGCTATCATTTATCACATTGGGCCGAGAGTGTTTACACATACTCATAGAATTGTTGAACAAATTTGGAACAATGTTATTATTGATATAAATTATCTTGCTCATACATGAAAACTTATGAACACTTGTTCCGATTAATGAACAAAATTAGAACCTATATGACAAATAGAGTATAACAAATCTCAGGCGTTCGAATTAAAAAATCGGGATAACTAATTGAAACTCACATTCATATTTAATATATTGTTTTATATCTCTCCATTTTGTCATAATTAAATTGGATTATATTGTTTATTTTATTCCTAAACAAATTTTCCAATTAAAACATATGTATTTGATTTGACCTAATTCCTAACTAATTGATTTCAACTTATCATAAACTTTTGAAGTTAGGTCCGGGCTAGGCCCAATGAGGGCAACATTATTTCAAGACCCATTAACTGTCAAACGGGTCAACATTATTTGTGTGGGTCAGGTCGAGCATGACCCGATTGACACGACCCATTTAGCTACATCATGCATTTGTCAACTATTGAAAAGGAAAAAAATAGTATGATTTAGTTAATATAGAAAATGACCATTTTAACTTTAACATAAAAACACATCCAAAAGGACAAACGTCTTTTTCTCAAGTGTTTTACAACTCACATAGTTGATGGGTTAGGTTTTATTCACTCTACTGTTTGTAGTTGACAGTTTTTATCAAAAATAAATAAATTATAATATATTTATTTAATTATAAGTTGTGGCTAATCAACCGACAGCTCCCCCATATAATTAAGATAAAAAAAATACATAATTTTAAGGCATGTTCTTAATAACCTTAAACTGTTATTGGTCAAACCTAATCCAAAAACAAAATCAACCCCTTTAACTAGTTGTTTCATATACATATGACCCTTTTAGTTACAAATGGGGAGTATTTTTTCTTTAAGAACTAGTTTGATGCGTTTATTTTAAAGATTTTTACCTAAAATTCAATAATTCGATTATATATCTTTTTTATTATCCAATTAATTAACCAAACTACTAAAATAGCCCATACTTTATAATTTAAATTTTAAACAAAAAGAACAATAATAATAATTTAATCAATTAAAAAATTAAACAATTTATTGTTTTCATCGATCTAGATTTTGTTTTGGATAAAAACCCATTAAAAGATCTCAAATAATCAACATAATTTTGTTTTATAAAAATATGAATTTCGAATTAAAAAAAAAACAAAATTTAGTTTATCATAAGACGACTCTAATCTAATATCAGCTCGACGGTGACATAAGGTTACCCTTCCAATAGGCACCCAAAATCAGAAAAATAAAAAATAAAACCAAGTTCGGTATAAATTGTTAACATAAAATTTAACGAACTAAACTAGACGTTTTCTTCGGATTTTATAAAAGAGAGTAGAATTTAGTCTCTCATAAGACTCGCTCTAGGGTAAGGTCAACGACGTTTGCCTATAATCACCTCAACGACGAACGCCCAAAATCAAAAAAATAAAATCACTGACAATATTTAGTTCTTAAGTCAAGTTGACATAAATATTAACATAAAATTTATCAAAATAATATAAATATATTATATTTATTTGATAAAATATAACTATTATCATCTCATCTTTCTTTAATTAGGATTACTATTATTCTATCAACTAAGTTAATTAAGAGTTTACTACCTTATAATTATGAACTTTTTTTTATTTAGCAAAAACAATGATCAATATCAATCATGAAAATGAGGTTTCCAATCTAAAAAAAAAACAAAAAAAAAGGAAAAAGTATAGAGGATATACTTGACTAAATACAAAGTTAAAGGACTTAAAAGTTACAACATCATAACTTAAGTGATAAATCAAGCTTATTAATATCATCCTTCTTAACCTTTTTCATACGACCAGTAGCATCACCAACTGACCACCAATAACCACCGTCGCCGGCGGCTCCCACCGGAACTCCCATCGTCACAAATCTAGCCGCCCCATTCCGATTCACCTGCGCCGGTGCTAAACTTTGCTCCGACGACCATCCAGCCCCATTTCCGGCGAACATACTCTTGAACCCAGAAGAACTAGGCATGAAATTGGACGGTTTCTGAATCAAAGAATGAGCTTGAATTCCAAGAAATCTATTGTTATATGAAGCTCCATGAAGAGGAAGAGAAGCTAAGCTTGAGAAATACGGTTGACCCGGAAACAAAGAAGCCGATCCCAATCGGAGACCTCGTTTGGCTATTGTTCTTTCTCTTTTATGGGCGTTTTGATGGCCTCCTAGTGCTTGTGAACTGTAAAACTTTCTCTGGCAATAATTACATGAGAAAATTCTTGGTTCGCCGTCGCCGGTGGTATCATCCGACGGGATCCCAATTGGGTTTGAGTTCAGATTGTCGATAAGATTGAGTTCTTGATTGGCGGAATCGCCGGATTCATCGCCGCCGCCTGCGACGGTTTCTGTTTCTTGATTCATTGTAAAAGACTCCATTTTTAGGAAGTTTGATTTATTTGCTCCATTATGTATAAATGAAATGGTGAAATGGTGGAGAATAAATGCTTTATTCTTGATCTATTTGTTGGGTAGAGAGAGAAGGACTGACTATGATAAACATGGGGTCTGTTTGATTCAACTTTTTAGCACTTGACCTAATTTACCCACGTAGTGGTCCTATGGAAAGAGTCGGTTCGATACATACGAGAAGTACCTTAAATGAAAGCGGGGATCATGATGGTTCTCCTTATCTTATTCATTAAAATCAATTTAGACATGTTTAATTTGGTTTATTTGTAACATATTGGTTTAAGCTACTATAGAATAGTTGGGGGATTAAACTTGAAATCAAACAAGGACTTTATATCTAGAAAGAGAAATATGGGATTGGGATGAACAAATAGTAAGAATAGTGGTCTATCTAATCAAGACATACCCATGAATCTTGACCACTTATATTTTTGCCCTAATGTGGAACCAATATTACCACTTTTTCATTCTATATCAATAATGTCTAGAACTATTTTGGAAACATTTATTTTTTATTTTATAAATGTTTAGTTGAGTCAATCCGTTGACTCTAACTCGTGTATAGAATCAATAGTTTATTTATTTGTTTCAAAATTTATAGCACCATTATTTGATAATGATCTATTTATCTAAAGAGTAAATGATAGAGATAAATGATGTGACAACACGTGAGTAAAAATTCATTTATTAAATTTCAAGTTGTATAAATAGAGACACATTATTTTCTACATCATTAATTGACACTAAATTTTTAGTTTTTATCGTTACTATTATCTTAAATATATGTCAAACCGTGTGACAATAATATTTCTTAAGTTATTGAGGCAAAAACTATTATTTACTAAGTTTCAAACAAGTTTTGAGTCAAATTTTAGTTTTGGATTTCAAACAAGGCATGGATGACTACTGTCCGTACCATAATTATGTCTATAAAAAGAAAAGAAATAATTTAATGTTGATGTTATTTTAAGAAAACTCAAGAAGGCCATAAATAATTAGTTCTGAGTTACCTATATCTAGACTATTTAATGTGACTATTTTCTAAAATGGATTTGTGTTCATGTGAACATAATTCAACATATAATTAATTGATTTGTTAATCAAGTAATGCTGTTTTCTTAGGCCATCTCCAACCGGACACCAAAACGCAAACGCATTCCCATTTTTGCTTCAACCGGCCACCATACGCATACCCAAAAAGAGAATTTACTCTCTCTAACCAAAAAACCCATATATGCGTAGTTACTGTTCATTTCCCAAATTTTTTTATAAATTTTCAAATAAGCCCTTGAAATATATACACTATTTAATTTAAATATTAAACTTGTTTATATGAATTATTTGAAACATTTCATTTGCTCTATAATTAAATATTAAATTTTATTATACTTAAATTTTATTTAATTTATTTTTTATTTATTATATATTTTTATGTTATATTCTATAACTTAAATTTTAGTATAATATGTTTATTATTTAAATATTATTAAATTATATGTTAAGTATGAATTATTGATATATAATTAATTTTATTTTAATTTTATTAAAAATAAAAAAAGATTAGGGTTAAATATGTAAAGTTAATAAATATATAGATAATATTAATAAAGTTAAAAAGTTAGTGTAAGAAAAAATAATTCTAAGAATATTCTTTTGAGTTTGAAAATGAGTTTTTGGGTTGGAGATGAATTACTGTTTGAAGTGACATTTACTGCATTTGGGTTTAGGAATGGGTTTGTGGGTTGGAGATGGTCTTATAAATTTGGACTTATTTGAATATGTATGTTTAATATATTATAATATAATTAATTAATTATCAATCTTATTTCGTTACTCTTTAAAAAGAAAACTTTAGAAAAGTTAAAAGTTTCATTTTTTATTATTATTTTATCATTTTATGTTTTTCTTTTATATCTCATAATTGATATTATGTTTTATTCGGTTCAACATGATAATATCATGTTTAGCCGGACTAAAATTTTGTTTCAGATTTTCATAATCCGAATAATATTATCATTCGTTGGTGGATCATTTGTTGTTTAAATTCTCTAATTGTGTTAGTGATTTTTTCTCGAATAAATGTATGTCCTCTTTATAGTCGCAAAGGAAGCGAAATAATCAGATATGTAATTATTTTTCTTTTTTCAATGAAGACTTTCATATGATGAAGACTCTTTTTTAGATATCCTCTCTATCAACTAGTTAGGAATAATTTTAATCGTCGCTCAGAATATTTGGTAGAAATATTTCCGACACCTTTCATCGGTTCATTCGACTTTTTTTACTTCAAACACTCATCGTTCAAGAACTCTAATGAACTCGTCTTTTAAATGAGTCTCAACAAACTGCGCGACGCATGATCGTTGGATTTTTTCATTGAAAATTATTTTTGTAAATTGTCTATACAAATTGATATCTGGATATTTTGTTTTTTTAAATGTTCCTAAAGGTTATTTTGTACTATTGTTTACTAATTATTTTGATAGATGTAACTTCTAATTGAATTTAATTAGAATTAAATCCTTATAATATATATAATTACCCAAAAAAAATTTAGATAATAGTTTGATTACAAAAATGCTTTACTAGACTGAATAATTTAAAAATAATCTCACAATTTCATATAAAAAATATATATCAATTTTTTTTCTTTTCTAAATCCGACATTTAGTAATACTTGATGATGATTAGCTCTGTCATAAGAAATGGAGTTCATTTTGGGTTTTTTTTTTGTTCTCTTTTATAAAATAAAATTAGATCAAATCATTCACTTATCCATTAAAGTATCAAAACATTAAGTCAAAACAAAAATCCATTGATAAAGAGAGATCTAGAGACAAATCCCTTCTATTAAGGAGAATTGACTTCTTTAAATTATTTTGAGAAGTAAGAAAATTAATTATATATTACTAAACTGAAAAGGAGGAATAGACCAACAATTTATAAGTGGGTATGAAAATTTATTGCTGAAAAAAAATAAACAATAACAACATATGAGAAGTTGAAATTATTGTACTGCCTTATCAACCAAACACAAGTACAAAACACTGGAATTTAGAAGGATAAAACATTAGAAAAAAAACTAGAAAGCTTAAGACAGATCATCATGCTCAGACACACCACAAAAATGTTGCAAAATTTACATTGACAATGTAATCGAAGGGTTAGATCAAACAATAAAGACATCGTAATGATCGCAAAATAAACGAGAATCACGTGTTAAAAGTTCAGTGAACCAAGATGATGGCCATTAACTGAATCACCAAAAGGAGGCAAAGCAATAATTCGAACACCAACTAACTATAAATTGCAACCAACTAAGTCTCGGGATCATATAATATATTTAGAACTGCAATAACCAGAACCGACCCCTCAACGAACAAAGAGTCTCACTCCACTTTTGTTGGGGATTTTGTTTGGGATGAAAGACAATATCACGAGAGACAAAGACGGATTCAGTAATTTGAGTTGGGGTTGGCTTGAAAAATAATTGGAATGAACTAAAAAAAAAATAATACGAGTAGATAAAAATGATTTTGCTCATATTTTTTTTTATAAATTAGAGAAAATTAATAATAAATTAAATTGAATTTTTTTAAGAAATTAAGAGGTTAAGTCATATTTTTACCGTAAAAAAATAAAATAAATTAAGGATGGCTGGACATACATCCGCCTCTAATAAGAAGTATCATTGTTTGGGTACGATAAACATATTTCGGCTAAAACAAGAAAATCACAACAACAAAAAAAAAGACATATTTTGAATGAAATTGAAAAAGAATAGTACAACGACATCAAAACAAGTTAAAAGAAGAAGTAATGTCGAAGAAATTTAAAAAGAACCCCAGTCGGAGGGAAATTACCCTAGTAAATAGGAAGATGTTTTTTTATTAGAAAGATTGAATTTTTTCACATCGAGCAATCCAATCTTCTAAGGAAACGTGAAACTATTGCATTATTTTAAAAAAACATTGAGAAAAAGCCTTTCGATTCCAAGTCAATATCACTTTATTAGGGTTTCAAAATTAATCAATAAAGATTATTACCAATAATTAACAATTTACTAATTTAAAAGTAGCATTCTAAACAATAATTGATTATAAAAAGGTAAGATGGGTGAATTGCAATATCCACCTAAAGAGAAACACATTAAAACATGATACAAAACTCACTACATTAACTTCCATAATTGCATGTAGAAACATTCATTTATAACCTAACATTGTTGATCAAAAAGGAGTTTATAATTAATTAAAGGACATACACATGAAGTGAAGTGAAGTGAAGTGAAATGGACATAAATAAATAAAAAATATATGTTTGTTTTTGGCATCACATATGAGTTTGATTGGCCTTTGCAAATGGTTTTTTTTAGGAGAACACTCCATATGGTTCCCATGTTCAATTCCACTATTAATTTGTCTAATCAAAGGAAACCAAATCTCTTTTTAAAGATCTGTTTGTCTCTTCATTTAAGCCTCTTATTTCTTGTTTAAGCATTTAAGTAGTGGGGTAAAGATTGATTAATTCTCCTACTCCATAGCTTTTCAATCACTTCTATCTCTTCCTCATTTCGAAACAAGTTCGTCAAATTTTGGGTTAAGTACTTTTGTGTGTTATTTTTGAGAATTAGCGTTAGTTACACTAGTTTTGTGTCCTAAAATAGCTTGAAGTACATTCATCGTTTGAAAATTATATCATTATCTTTAAATCATAGTTTATTCTCTAAAGTAAAATAATACCGTAATAAAATTACACATTAACATCATATTAACTGACTATATTAGTTAATATTTATTGATTTAAGATACCCAATTATTATACTTTTTAAATTTAATTTAAAAAAAAATCAAACAAATTTTGTTTTCTACTTAGGGTACCCTCAACTTTGACCACTACTGAATTATTTTCATGTAACAAATATGGGAGTTGAGATTTGATGTATTTAGCAAGAATTCTAAATAATAATAATGGTGTGTCAAATTTGAGCAAAATACTATTTTCTTTAAAAAAAAAATCAAGTTAAAAGAGTTTTACTAAAGAGATTAAACATTTAAATTCCAATTCATACTTACAAACATTATGAGGTGAAATGAGAGCTATAATTATTAGGTGTGGCTTATTTTTTAATTTTTTTATAAAAAATATAATTTTTTAAAAGTTTAAAAGCAGGGTTAAAATATAATATTTTCAAATAATATATATTAATTAGTATTTTAATTGTGTCAAATATAATTTCCTTTCCAAAATAAGAAAGAGAGAGAATGTGAGTGACTTCCCAACCAACCCATCTCTAAATAATATCTATATTAGGTAAACATTTATAAGAAATGCCAAATGAATTCATTTTATATAATATTTTTTTTAAATGATTCTAATATCTTTTTTAATACAATATTATTTATGATTATTATAAAATAAAATAAAAAATTACTCACACATGGTCACCCTTTCTTTAAATTTCACTTTGAATTAAATTATTATTAAAAATACAATAAAAAAGAGAGTGAGAAATCGAAGCATATTGAATTTTATAACCAATTTTTTTAAAACTAATAGGAAAACAAATCTTAAGCTTAAATCCTTATTTTGTTAAATGTAAGGTAAATATATAATGCTGAAAAAACAATTCTTTATAATAAATAATAATATATGAATTGTATAATAAACATGATAGGTTGATATAATTATGAATCATATATATATGATGTAATGATTGGGTCTGGTTTGCATAGAAATTTTTAAGGAATATACTAAAACAAAAACATAGATAAATTGATTCTAGATATAGTTAGGTTAGAAAGTGACTTTACATAAGGGTCATCATCAATACTTATCTGATCCATTCTCACTTAAGATAAAATCAAATCAACCAATATATATCTATGGTGGATGGTGTTTAAGTTTTGGGCCCTTCTCGTGGCCTTTGACACTTGCAGAGGGTCACCTAGGTGTCCGATGTAAACCTCCATTAGGTCGATTAAGGTCTTGTTCTGATCGGGGGTTTAAAAAAATCTAATGAGAGAACAAGAAAAGTAATGATTTGAGTAGATTTTGAAGAAGTAATTTTTTAAAAAAAATACTTAAAATGTTAATATATAATAATAAATAATAATTTAAAATAAATAATATTTTAATATTTTAATTAATGAAATGATAATGTAATGAATGAGAGATTGAAATGATATTTGATTAAATTATGTTATTTAAATAACCATAAACCGAATAAGGCCTAGGAAACATATTGCAGCATTAACCCAAATAATTGAATCGAGATCAAACTCAAATTTATAAACTATTTCCAGTTCGAGTCGAGCTAATAAATAATGAGAAGTGATAGAGGGAATTTGGAAGAGAGAGAATGAGAGATGAAATGACGTGTCACCACATCACTAGCTGGAAAAAGGATAAAGGGTGAGGATGGTTAGTTCGATGCTTACTAATACATGTAGTGCATATATCCATTAAGAAAGCGCCACATGTGCAAAGAGAAAAAAACAACAAATGAGAGAGGCAATGTTTCACTTTTGTGTATATATGTCACTTCATGAATGAGATACATGTATTGCCTGTAGTGGTAACATCGAATTAACCGGTGAGTAGAGAGAAGAAAAAGAAAATTTGTTATTTTTTCAGCGAATCAAATTGCGTCACGTTTTTCCCTCCCCTAAATTCCCTCGCTCAATCATTTCTTTATTTTTTTTATATTTGTTTTGATCTCCTTCTTGGTATGTCTGATTCAATTTTGGTTGACAATACATGACATAAAGGATTCTTTGTTACCATGATGGTGCTAACACATGCGTACGTGTTGTCCATCTCTAGCAATGGATATAGAGTTTAATTTGTGATTTTATTTTTTAAGGGTAGAAGGCATGATGTTTTTTATAATATTTAATTAAACTTTGAATATCTTCATTTTCATGAACTTGTTTTAAATTATATCTTATACATATATTTTGATTTGAAATAGCTCATTATACATTTATTTCTTTACGAAATTGTTCAATATACACCCTGCAAGGGTGATTTAGTAGAAAGAGTCGACCTAAAATACCAAAATATCACATATTTGATTCCTATTATAGTGCTTTGAATGAAAACGGATAATCATGACTATAGGAGTGTCATGTTAATTCTTCTTATTTGCAACAAAAAAAAATCTTTGTAATACATTTATTTTGTTTGAATTTATATCATAAATATCTAAAATCATTTAAAATGTTATAAAACCATTTTGTGTTACAAATAGGCACAAATTACTTTTATATGTGATATTATTTTATTTTATTTTTCTAAGTCTTATTGCGGGCAAAACTTCCACATTCGTTTTGAGATGACTTCTTTAACGTGATTCTTAAATGATGACGCATCTACTCTATTTCATTTTTAAAATCAATGTTGCAGATTAAGACTATGACGAGGTTGTTACTCATTCGTCTTCTTCATATTTAGATATTGAAATTGTGTTGTGCCCCTAATCATCTTTAAACAATAAAAAAATATTGATGTCGAAGGAAATGAAGATGTACGATAATCATATAATTAAAATGTAATAATGATAAAGATTATAAAATACAAAACTCGTAATAGGTTTAAATCGGTCGGTTATACCTGACTTACAACAAAAGAGAGATTATCCTTTAGTAAGAATGAATGTAATTTGATTTGAAGAAGAAATGAGTTTATTAGTCAAAATAAACTCTAATCCAAATCTAATAAATACAATTTAGTCGAAATCTTATACTGATGATTTTAAATTACTTATCAAGATGGTTCAACTTTCGAGCATAAAATAAGAATTGTTCTTCATTTTGTATTGTTTGAAAAAACTTACTATTTCAAATAAAAATAAATGTATAAGAGCAATTTCATACTAAAATAAATATACAATGAACAATTTCAAACAAAATAATGTATATTAAAACTAAGTTAAATGTACGGGAGCATATTATACATGTTATCCATTTTATTATTTAGAAATGCAACCCATTATTCAGCGAGGGTTGTCTGCTCCCGAAATCTCTCTGCTCCCCATGTTTCCTTTCATAGGCAGGGACAAAAGGTACACAATTTTTTTCAAATTATTGTTTGTCCCTTCCCTGTGAGAGGAAACAAGAAGAGAAACGAAATTTCGGGAGCAAAGGATCCTCTCCCCATTATTTTAAAACGTTTAATAAAGTATTTAAGTAAATAATATTTCTTATTTTGAGTTCAAAAAATTCACTTTTCTTCATTTTTATCAAATTAAATGGTTAGATGAACTCAAAATTGCTTCTTTCCATTCCATTCACATCTTTCTGGTAACAAAAAAAACATTAATACAATCTCTTTATCTTCTCAGTTTAGATCAAAACCACTTCTGGGATAATTCCTACGTTTTTGTGGGAATAAAAGCTAATAAATCAAGTGATAAAAGTCTTTTTTTTAATAGAAAATATACCTAATATTTTAAGTTAGACTTTAATTGAAAATATTGTACTAACCATCCATAATAAACCTAATAACAATCAATATGAGTCAAAAGAATTGGTCAAAAGAGAGTTAGGGGTATATATTTATAATATTTTCGAAATTAGTCTTTTTAGAAATCTAAATGGGACAAAATTTCGTACATGTTATTAGAATGCTAATTAACTAAGTTAAGATGGTCATGTCTTTTTTTCTTGTATGAAAAATAAAGCAACTTTAACTAAAAACAAATACAGTTCCCAAAATAATAATGAATCAAACAAGATCTAGATTAGCACTAAATCTTCCTCTATCAAGTGCTCATTATTAATAATGGGTCAACAATTAATTAATGTTTAATGGTACATCAACAAGATTACATGAAATCTACATCAATTAGCAAGCAACTTAAATTAAGACTTGTTTGATTCAAAATCTCTTTTCAAGAAATTTTCCTTTTAAAAAGACTACCACTTATCTCAAAAAACAACCCAAAACAAACTTAGCCTAAATTAGCCATGCAACTATTTGATTAATTTAATTTTAAATTGTTAAGCAGCCTTAATTTGCTTGAGGTGACCGGCCTTTCGAGATTAATTAATGACCTCCACTAATTTAATTAATTAATTATTCTTTGTGCTAATTAACTTTCTTGTTATCCCTTAAATGATACTCTTACTTTTATTACTTTAGTTGTCATTAAAGGGATCATACCATGTGGTTTCCAAATACAAGGAATCTCAAACTTTTTTTTTTATTTCATTCTTAACCTATCATTTTTTTTCATTTGTCTTGTCTTAAATATGTAATGAACCCAGTCGACTTAAGATGCCAAAATATCACGAGTTCAATTTTATCTGTAAGCGCTTTGTATTGAAACGGGGCTATGATGGTGGGTGTCATGTTAGTTTTTCTTAATTTAAATAATAATAAATAGGTAATGAGAAACACTATATTAACTCAGATAAAAAGAATTTTATTTAATAAAAATCTCAAAATAAGGTAAAAAGAATTTTATTTAAAAGATAAATGTCTCGTAATTTTTAATAAAAATCTCATAAATTAAAGTGACAAACATGATGGTGAAATCTTGTTTAAAATACCAAATGTCTCAAATTCAACTTTCACTAAAAAATTATAAGTTAAAATAAAAAATATACTTATGACAATTAAAAACTTTCTAAAATTAATATATAAGAAATTTAAAAAATAAATAAAAAGATTACTAAAAACAACTTCAAAAGTTCAAAAGAACAAGATACCTAATATAAATGCGATATTTGATCAATGTAATCAGCTAAATGCTATATCCTTATAAGATAAACATGTTTTATTAAGAAAAAATATTCTAAAAGTGTATAAGAACAATATACATTAGCTAATATAATAGGAGATTTTCAAAGCATTTTAGAATATAATCAATCGAATAAAACCTACTTTCGGTTCAAATTTTTATTTTAATTTTAACTAGTTTAAGAACATCTCATCATTAAAATTGGATATTTAATATATACTAATTTATACAATTTGTTTTTTTGATTGAATAATTTAAATCCTGAGTTAATTAAAAATAATTAAAAAAAGGCCGACAATGTGAAGCAGGGAGGAGTTGATAATAGCAGCTTTGGATTGCTTTATGGTAAGTAGAAGTTTGGGCTGCTTTTGCAAAAGTCTCTTTATTGGGCAGTGATTGAACTATTTAAAATATATTTATTAGAGTTTAAGGGGATTGATAATAATAATAATAATAATATAATCTATTTCCATATCAATTTCACTTTGAAAAATAAATTCATATTATAGTAATTATATTTTTCTTTTGTTTAAAATGTAATAGTAATGTCACAGCATTGTTAAGAATACTCATTTTTAATTGAAATCATTATACAAAAATCTTGAAATATAGATACATAGATTTGTTTGTCTTTGAAAGATTTGACTTACCTATTATTGAAAACTTATGTTTTCATTATAAAAAAAACAGTTGAGGATAAAATTAGATTTTTTTAATAAAAAATCATGTTTTGTGTAAAAAAGATGGCTAATTACTCAATTACTCTTAAATAATAGTACAATATTAGACTGGTAATAAAATTACAAAACATTTAAATGACAGTGTATTTAAAATATATGAGATGCTTTTTTTTTTAATAAAATTTCAAACAAAAAAACCAATATGGAACAAAATCTAAGAGTTTGTTTGATGGTGTACTATTTAAAATTTTCATTAAATATTTGAAGAAAACAAATATTAACTTATAAAAAAACATTATTTGATATTTCAAACAATAATTTTAATAAAAAGGAAAGGAATATAGATTTTGTTTGGATGTTTCTTATTTTTCTTTTCTCTTTTAGAAAAAAAAAAGATAAGGTAAGTCATGTTTCTTATTTTTTTAATTATAATATATTTAATACAATTAATTTTTTGATAGTTCATTTTATTTTCTTCTTAAAACTAGTTAGATATGGTGTTTTTTTTTTTTAACTAAAAATCCTTTTATTTCATCTTATTGATTAATCAATTAGCTAGTTATCAACTTTTTAATAAAAATAATTATTTTTTTATCAAAAAAAAGTTTTTTTCAAAAAAACCCCACATAACCTAATATCAAAGAAATTATTGTTAGTCCCACCTTCCCAACTGTGTGGGTTTTAGGATAAAAAAAATTATATGATTTGAAGAAATCTTTTAGGAATAGATCAAAGCCTTGTTTGATGAATGGTTAATTAATTGGAATTACAATATCAAATTATTTATAATTAATTATAAAATGCAAAATTAAAGGTCATAACATCTCGGGAGTTATGTTTTCATTACTTTTTTTTTAATGTGTATATGAATTATTTTACATATAAGTAATATTTTATTCATTTAACATCTACCTTTGGTAATAAAAAAACAACATTTCTTAAATAAAAAATAATAGAATTATTTAAAAAATCAAACTAACAACTCGATCTTTGAATTATTTAATTTTCCATGAAAGACAATGTCGGCAAGGTTGAACTATTTTAGTTGTCCTTTCAATATGTTAATAAAATACTTCTTAATATTTTAATAAGGTGTCTTATCACCATAATATATTAAAAAAAAATCCAAGAGCCATTATAATATATATTTGTAGAACTTGTTGTTTAATTGTTTTTAAAAATGAATTCTTACTTTATATAATATAAAAAATATATAATTGAAGTAAATGATTTTTAAATATAAAAGTGAATAATATTTTTTTAATCAAAATTGTAGATCAACACATAAAATATTTTAAATGATATATTTCAAAATTTAAAAAACACAGTATATAAAAAACCAAAATAAAAACATTTCAAAATGTATGATAAGATAGAGAGAAAAACGGTTTATAATGAAAATATCATCATTGACATAATTTATGGTTTTTAATTACCAAAATTTAAATTCCTGTAATTTATTCTTTCCATTTAAGAATAAATTTTTTTTTTTATTATAAATATTAAAAATAAATAAACTTCATAAAAAAAATATTTCAAAACATAAAATTAAAAAGTAAAAATAATTTATATAATTAAAATAAATAAATGATTGAGTGAATTTGGAAGATAATTTGAAAGAGAATGACGTCAAACAATTTACAAAAATCACAAATTTTCTCTCTTTTCTCCATTTTATATTTTTCCAACTTGACAAGTAATTCCTTCGTTAAATTCTCAAAACATTATTAGAATAACTAAATAAATTAAATAAATTGATAAAAATCTTATTTAAAATTCTACCTATTATCTTATTGTATGTTGGATTTTCATTAAAATGACTTATAAATTGAGTACAATAATTTGTGGGTTTATTTATTTATACTTTAGATTCTTATTTTTAACTAGAATTTAAGTATGAGTTAGAAATATATATATATATATATAATATTCCTTAATTAGAAGCACAACCAAAAAACCACAAATTCTATCGAGTATAGAAGGATAGTTAATTAGTATAAATAATGAGAAAATAAAAGTAAAAATATAATAGCTAAAGTTTAAAGATTCTTGATTCTGAGAAATTTATTTATTAAAAAAGTGAGAATAAAAAAATATTAATAATAATTAACAAAAAGTAATTTCAAAATGTAAGCATTAAAGAGAAAAGCGTTATAATTGAAAATCTAAATTGGCATAAATTTCGGTTTTAAATAAGCATAGATTCCTCTCTCTTTCTCTCTCTACCTATCTCCATTTATGCTCTAATCCGTTGAACTTAACCTTCTCTCTCTCTTTTCTATATCTCTAAACTGATTGGTATCTTTTCTACACCTGGGTTTTCTCTGTTTTCTCAAATTGAAAGAAAAAATCCACAATTCTTTCAACTTACCCAGAAAAAAAATGATTCTTGACCAACGATTTGATGACACCACCGATCAATTCCCGATCGGAATGCGAGTTTTGGCCGTCGACGACAACCCAGTTTGTCTCCGGCTACTCGATTCCCTTCTTCGCATGTGCCAGTATCATGGTTTGTCTTCTTCTACTACCCACCTCTTTGTTTCATTTTCTCTTTTCAATCTTTCAATTTTCATCAATTTTAGTCAATTTTGTATGATTCCAGTCCAAACCCATCTATTATATTTGTGTATGACTGTCTTTTTGATTCGCCCTACTTGTTTTCCTTGATGAAAATTTGCAGTGACGACAACTAATGAAGCTATAACAGCACTGAACTTATTGAGAGATAATAAGAACCAATTTGATTTAGTTATCAGTGATGTTCACATGCCGGATATGGATGGTTTTAAGCTTCTTGAGCTAGTTGGACTTGAGATGGATCTACCAGTCATAAGTAAGCCTTAATTAGCTTCAAATCTTAATCTGATAATGACTAAAGAATAGATAGATAGATTAGATTAGATTCATGGATTTGATATTGGGAAACTGGTTTTCAGTGTTATCTGCAAATGGTGATACAAAACTGGTGATGAAAGGAATTACACATGGAGCTTGTGATTATTTGCTTAAACCAGTTAGGATTGAAGAACTGAAGAACATATGGCAACATGTTATCAGGAGGAAGAAGAATGATCCAAAAGATCAACTGGTTAATAATAATAATAATAATAATAATGATAAGAATCAACTTGAGGTTATTGATCCAAATGGATTCTTTGACCAGAATGTTAAGCAAAACAGGAAAAGAAAAGATCAGGAAGGTGAAGACGATGATGAAAGTAACAATAACGACGATGGATCCAACCAGAAGAAGCCTCGGGTTGTTTGGACAGTCGAATTGCATCGTAAATTTGTTTCTGCTGTTAATCATATGGGTATTGATAGTAAGTTCATCTTCTACATCTTCATTTCTCCTTTTCTTTTCAAATCTTAAGCAGAATTTCACCATTTTTATCTTCTGATTTACATTACAGAGGCAGTGCCCAAGAAGAGATTGGATCTGATGAATGTGGATAAGCTGACTAGAGAAAACGTTGCCAGCCATCTGCAGGTAAGATTCATTATTAGCTCTTTTATTTTCTTTTAAAGGATGAAACCATAAATCTACTGCTCTACAATAACCTGAAATTCGCATAATCATCATCCAAACATTGTTAATACAAGTTATAACATCAAAGCTCCACATCGAGATCTTGAAGGTGCTGAAATCTTTAAAACCTACCCCAAACACATGCATTTTACTATAAAGACATTCAAAAGTGTTGTTTTGATAATTCTCGAAGCTTTTTTATTATGTTTGGGTCATGATTGTCAATATTCTTTATCTTCTTGATGCAGAAATATAGGCTTTATTTGAAGAGGATTAGTTGTGTGGCAAGCCATCAAGCTAACATGGTAGCAGCTTTAGGTGGTGTTGATTCTGCGTTTTTAAGAATGGGTTCTTTCGGGGAGGATTTCAGAATGCTCATTTTAGGTCTCCGGTTAGTGGAATGCTAGGCCGGTTGAATACTCCAACTGCACTTGGACTAGTCCAATTTGGTCATGAACTAAACATGAATAATCCGAACCATGTCCAAATTGGGGACCTTGTTAATCCCAGTTCGAGTACTTTTTCTGATAAAAATTCTATGGTTAGACTGCCTATAGGACAACCTTTGGATATTCAGAAGGGTATATTGGGAATTTCAAACTCGGGCACACCATCTAATGATTTCCATGATTTTTCTGGATGTTATGAGAATTTTCAAGGTCAAACAGAACCAATTGGTTACTCGTTTAACATGGTTAATGAACTTGGAGACACCATGTCTTCAATGGCGATGACTAATGGACCTAGTTTGAATGGTTCGGTTATGCAAGGATGGGATGGAAATGGAATAATAAATACTTCTCGACATTCGAATGACTCGGGTATGATTCAAGGGATGACAATGATGGCGCCTTTCAACCAGAGAATTGAATCAACAACAACAACAAATGGTTTAGCATTTTATAGTAGTAATAATAATAATAATGAATTTGGTACTAATTCAAGTTTCTTCAATTATTCCTTGTCGGGTAAGCAGAGATTCCTCGTGGACAAACAAAGAAAGACACATAATGGGATTTCTTATGTTAACAATAACGTTGGATCCTTGGAAGATCTAATCGGTCCGGTGATGAATCAGGTACATTTCAATACAAAAACTTATCTTTTTGTTTCTTTAGATTTGATTTTAACTGTATTTATCATATTATCATTCATTTTCAGGAAAAGGGTTTATAATAGAAGAGGAAGATGATCCTTTGGAAATATGGAATATGATATCAAGGAGAAGGGGGTTGGTTTAGTTAGTTAGTTAGCAGTATTTTTATATGTTTTAGAGGACTATATATATATCATATTATAGTTCTTTTGAACTTTAAATGATATTCCATTTAACTAGTGTTACACTTGCAATGGTTTGATCATAATTGCTAGCTAAGATAACTTTGTATTAACTATCTAACCTTAGATATTACACATAAGAAATATTAAATTCTCTATCCATTTTTTTATTGTGTTTATAATTTCGTGTTAGAGATATATCAAATATGATACTATGATAGAAATTAATATTTATTATAAAAAAAGTTGAGGTTTGAGCATCAGGTAGGAGGAAATATTAAGTTCTGAAATAATTTATTTATTTTAGTAAGTTCCTTAATTTTCTTCTTTTATATTAAACTTTTTATTTATAAAAATTTTCATAAAAACATGTGAAAGGTGTATTCAAACTGTACCGAATTTGTCAACTATACACCCACAAAAAAAAAGTTAACTATACCTATTTTTCGTATTCAATACCCCTCTTCCATATCGTATATGAATCGGATTCTACAACAAAATTGATTGGAGTATCGATGCTATTTAGGATTTATGAAACCGTTTTCAAAATTGTTGTAGTTAGCATAAGACGGACATAGAATTTAGGGTTGGGCTTGAAAATAAAATTAGAGTATGTTTAAAAAAAATAACAAGAAAATTTTAGATAAAACAAGTGAATAAAGGTAAGTTTTATCATTTTTTTTAATAATTAAAAACAAACCGTGAATTATATTAAAAAATTTTTAAAAATGATGTGTAATGTCGCATTTTTACTCAATAAAAAAATTATTTTTTTCTGAGTGGGTACGGAACTCGGTATAATCGGTTAGGTAACCTTTTATTTTTTATTTTTGTATTCTTTTATTATTTGCATGTTTTATGATTTTTTTTTTCAATATAATGTTGTTGTTGGGGGTGTTTAAACCCTTCTCAATTACTTTTAATATACATGGATAATTTTTTTTAAAAAAAACTCATATTTAATTGAAAGAAAAGAATCAATAAAAAGAAAAGAACATTCTTTGAGTAAAAAGTTTTCAAAGACTTTAATTAATTATCATGTATTTAGTGCTTTGCTCTTAAGTAAGTGAAAGTTATTAATAGCAGATCAGATCTTCTGCTACCGATTGCCGTGTTCCCCTGTGGCGGACCAATCAGATTGCAGCATTAATAATTTAATAATAAATCAATCTGGGCAGGAGACGGAGGGAGGGAGAATCCGGAATCCGGGTTTAGGCCCGGGTTCACACAAGACGCCGTTAACGGAAGCGCCCGTTAACGCCAGGAAATAATATAATATTCAGATAATACCCAGATAAGATATCTTCGCTCTGATCTACACGCCCGTTGCCATGACCCTCATGTAAACCCCGCATACCCACCCATGAGAAGAACGCCTGCCGTTCATGAAAATACACTTACACGTCCATGTAAAGACCGAATTGACAGTCATATTATATTTACGTTTTTTAAATATTAATTTAATTTATTAAATAACACAGGCAGCGATATAATATTCGCTTCAAGTAATTCAATCTTTATTTTCTAGGATTTTTTTTTTTTTTTTTAAATTTTTTTTTACCTCGAGACTCTCTGGAGCGAAGATATATTTGCTTCAATTAATTTTAATAAAAACCTCATGTAAAACCCCCCTACCCACCCATGTAAAGACCGCTTGCCTACCATGTAAAGACACTTACCCGTTTATGTGAAGACCAAAATGACATGGATTTTATATTTCCGTTTATTAAATATTAATTCAATTAATTGAAGATGACATGCAGCGACCGAACAAATCTTCGCTTCCATTCCTTGGCTATTATTATTTAATTTTTTTTATTTCATTTTTTTTCCTCTAGACTCTCTGGAGCGAAGATATATTTGCCTCAATTCATTCTAAAAAGCCTCATGTGAAACCCCCCTAGGCACCCATGTAAAGACCGCTTGCCTACCATGTAAAGACACTTACCCGTTTATGTGAAGACCAAAATGACATGGATTTTATATTTCCGTTTATTAAATATTAATTCAATTAATTGAAGATGACATGCAGCAACCGAACAAATCTTCGCCTCAATTACCGGCCAGTTTTTTTTCCCAATTTTTTTTTATTTCATTTTTTTTGGCTGGAGTCCTTCATGAGCGAAGATATATTGCTTCAATTAATTCATTACTTTTTTTTATTTATTTTAATTTTTTCGCTGGAAAAGAACATTTGTTCGCCTAGACCATGTTCCATGTGAAATGGATTGAATAGTCGCTTCTCGAGAGAACACGTATTCGCCCTTGGTCCCTGTGTCATGTTAGATGGAATGAATAGTCGCTTTTCGAAAGAAGACATGTTCGCCCCGGTTACATGAATATATATACCCCCTAATATGATTATTTTATTATCATTGCCGCCCGATTCATCTCTCTCTCTTCCTGCCTCCTTTTCACGGCGATTCGTAACCGGCTCCCCGTCGACCGAACCTGAATCCACATCTTCACGACTCCACAATGGTACGTATTCCTGACTAGATTCTGTTATGTGATGTTGTTGTCTCTTTAATCTTTAGGAAACCCTACTCTCAAAATGTCACCTTGACTGTAAATCAATGTTATTTATGAAAACTTACCTAGTGTTGTGTTTTGTGATATTATTTCCCTGAAACCCTAGTACATACTCACAAAGACCGTATTTTTTTCATCCACGTGCAGGCAACTGCCTCAGCATCCGTCCAAAACTTTGGCAAAGACTGGATTTTATGCCCAAATCAATTAACAAGTGAAGAGATAGTACTCTTCGTTACATTTCTCCCTTTTTTCTATATTGTTTAAGTTTTCATCCTGTTTAACTGAAAAATTTATGATTGTTCTTAAACAGCACTTGATGCAACAATATGCTAACACATGTGGTGCCATGGTGTCAATGAGGTGGCGAGACGATGTTACCCACGTCATAGCATCCACCGATTTTAATGGTGGATGCGGTCGCACCATCAAAGTATTGAAGGGCATATTGAACGGGAGTTGGGTCCTTACCATTGATTGTGAGACTCTGTCATTCTTAACCCTTTACTGTTAACTCAATATTCATTTTCACATATATGAAACTAAAAACACCTATTGCTTTTATACAGGGATAAAATCATCAATTAGATTTAACTGTTACGTGGACGAGGAACCATACGAGGTGCAGCGAGATAATCATGGGACTGTGGGCGGTCCAAGAGCTGGCAGAATGCGTTATTTGAACAATGTAAGTTTTGTCTTATTCCTACTCCTCCATATGATATTCAATTGTCCATGATTACTAATAATGTATTGTATTTTCTTTCAGCTGCCCAAACTCTTCGACAGTTACAACTTCATATTTGCAGGGGAATTCATCCCGGCTTACAAACTTGATCTTATGGGATTTGTAATTGCTGGAGGAGGTACAACTAAAGAAATGGAGAATCCATTTGTCGAGCCCGAGGACGACAAAACTATAGTTGTATACGACAAGTCTCGGCACGATGTTAATGAACTTGTTTGGGTATTTGAGGCAGAGAATCCTCTGAAGACATATTTGGATGTGTTTGGTGTTCCTCACACAAGCTTGCTAGAATCCATTGCTGCTTGTGATTTGCAGCCTTTGTTTTTGTAATAGACATGTGTTGGTTTAATTTGTTACTTAATATTTGAATATTTGCATTCTTGAAAATTCAATGTCATATTTGATTTCAGAATTATGTTTTTGTTCTTCGAATTGTTTTTTTTTTAAACATGAGCCTTATATTAACTAAGTCTTGAAACATTAAGAAATACTGTATAACTTGAAGTATAAATTTGATAAATAATTAATATTCTTAAAACTACTGTCAAAATAACATTTGTAAAACAATTGTCAAAAATAATGTGAAGAAATCTTCGCTTACTGATTGATTGATTGATTTATTAATTTAATTTCATAATAATTTTGTCATTTAATTATTAAAATGAAATAATTTTTTTAACAAGTCACCTCACCGCCACCTAACACCTGCCACCTTTTCATTAAATGCTGCATGCAGCAAGCCATGTTGCTAAGCTAGACAACTTTGTACTCTTCTCTCTCTATACCGTACGACCATTTCTTCGCCGGAGTTATACTACATGTCTACCATCGACCTCTCCTTCGCCGGAGACTTCATTATAATATCAATCCATCTTCCTAAATTCTAAAATGGTATGTTTTTGAATGTCATCTATACCTCCTTTACTTTTCTTCCCAACCTTTTCTATTTTTTAATACTCGACATGAAATGTCCTGTTCTTTTTGATTATCAGGAAGGAATACGTATCAGCGAGAATGATATGGACGAGAATGATATTATTGATTTAAGGTAACATTGTTTAACTTCTCCAATTTTTGTAGTGCACATGTAAGCGAAGATCTCTTCACTACTATATTATGAGATAATATGTTATGAAGCGAAACTATATTCGCCTAATAATACAACCTTCATACTGTTGAAGTGAAGCTTTCTTCGCTTATATTGTTTTCATTTTCCAATAATCTACAAACCTTTATTTTCCACTTGTTCAAACTGAACAGCGAATCTGCTACTTGTCGTCGTCAATTGAATTTCGATGGAAACGGCCAACCTTTGGAGGACATCGAATCCAACTTAATTCCACTTTTAGGTAGAGAATTTGAGAGTGAAGAAGAAGGCTACGTATTCTACTTAGCGTATGCTAAGTAGTAGGATTTGGTATAAGGCGCAGTTCAAAACATGTAGACAAGGAGGGTAAAATACTGGATAGAGTTTTTGTTGTAGTGCACAGGGTGAAGGGGAAAGGACAAACGTGATGTCTATGTGAAACGTAGACGTTCTGTGACTCGGTTCTGTTGTGAAGCGAAATTGAGGATAAAGCGTGCAGACAATGGAAAGTTCGAAGTGGTAAATTTTATTAGTGATCATAGTCATCCTCTTGCAAGTCCAAAGAAAACTCACCTGTATAGATGCCATAGGAATATTTCTGCAGTTGCAGGCTTACATATCGAGATGGCCACTAACGTGGGAATTCCTCCTAAGTCATCACATGCTCTAATGTCTAAACAAATCGGTGGAAGGGAGAATCTAGGTTTTCTTCCTGAGGATTACAAAAATTACCTGCGCACGAAAAGAACCAGAGAGTGTAATTTTGGGGAAACAGGGGGTGTATTAGAGTATTTGCAGAACAAACAATCCAATGATCCTGGTTTTTATAATGCTTTTCAACTTGATGCGGACGATTTGATAACGAATATTTTTTGGTGTGATTCCAACATGCGGTCCGATTATTCATACTTCGGAGACGTGGTCAGTTTTGACACCACATACAAGAAGAATAATGAAGGTCGTCCAGTTGCGCTTTTTGTAGGTGTCAATCATCACAAACAATCAATTCTTTTGGAGCAGCTCTCTTATACGATGAAACTGCGATGACTTTTGATTGGTTGTTTGAGACTTTCACCAAAGCTATGCATGGGAAAAAACCAAAAACCATTCTTACAGATCAAGACGCGGCCATGGCTAAGGCCTTGGCATCTCAATGGCCCGAAACAATCATCGTCTCTGTATTTGGCACATATTTCAAAATGCAGCCATACATCTTAGCTCGGTGTTCCATAATTTCAGAGATTTTTCTAAGGATTTTTCTTCGTGTATATATGATTTTGAAGAAGAGATAGAGTTTGTTGAAGCTTGGAATCAAATGTTGACAAACTACGGGCTTGAAAACAACGATTGGTTGAAACGCATGTTTAGCATCAGGCGAAAGTGGGCATTAGTGTATGGACGACAAATGTTTTGTGCTGATATGACGACAACACAGAGAAGTGAGAGTATGAACAGTATGTTGAAATGTACTGCTCCTACAAACACAAGTTTTTAGAATTTTTCAAACACTTTGAAAGACTACTCGATGAAGAAGATATGATGTGTTGAAGGCTGATTTCAAATCAATTACCAGCCAACCTAGTCTTAACTATCCAGTTTTGATCTTAAAGGATGCCTGCAAAGTTTACACCCCAGAGGTCTTTAAGTGCTTTGAACAACAATGGTTTATGTCGCATGATTGTGGTGTTGAAATGTTAGAGGATGCCGACACACACAGAAAATACAAGGTAACACCCCACACTAGGAGATGCTCTCATACAGTTACAGTTCAAAATGACGATAAGAATATCGAGTGTAGCTGCTGTAAATTTGAATTTGGAGGGATTTTGTGTGCTCACATCCTAAAGATTTTCACAACGATTGACGTGTTGAAGATTCCTCCGGCGTTGATATTGAAGAGGTGGACAAGAACAGCCAAAGATGGAATATTGGAACTGATCCAATCGTGGACAGTACCAGTGTTGATCCGAGTGAGCTTCATAACATAAGATACAGAGATTTGTGTGGGTTGTCCATGCATTTATTTAACAAGGCAGCCGAAAGAGATGACACTTACAATCATGTCAAAGAAATCATGCTGAGCCAGTGCACGTTTGTGGATAAAAAATTGCAGGAGAGTATAAATATGCAAACTCCACCAACCGGTTTATCACGTTCTGCCGAGGCTGCCCCTGTTCAAGCAAAAGGAATGAAAACTAAGAAGCCAACAAAGTCGGGTAAGAGAAGGAAAGGTGGACTGGAGAAGAACTCAAGAAAACAAAATCAACAAGAATAACCAGTGAATCACATATTCCGGTATGAAATTGCTGACTTACCCTTCTTTACTAATAATTGTGTTATTAATATTCATATAATAACATAGTTTTAAATAAATTTGATATTCCTTTCCAGCCATCAAGTGCAATGCCAACGACA
>NW_025918981.1:0-25001 GCF_907164915.1 Impatiens glandulifera
AACTCCCTGTGTTATTTATTTTCTGTCATTCATCTTTTATTGGTTTAAAGCTTCAAATCTGACGAACATTTTCGCACTTGAATCTGTTTTAAGAGTTCGGAGGATTTTTTTGAAGAATATAAACAGATATTAATCCCTCATAGGATTACTATCGAATCGTTTATCATAAGCTATTATAAATAGTCAGACCCTAGTCTCTATTGTTAGCACCAATCCTATCAAGTGATATCAGAGCCTCATTTTCTATTCTCAAGCACCAACAAAAACCAGAATCATAACTAAACATGCCAGCTCCTCCAAGATTCCTATGTTTTCGAAAGAAAACTACATCGTGTGGAAGAAGAGAGTTAGTGTTCATCTTGCGTCCATAGATGATAACATGTGGAGTGTTGTCATAGAAGGCCCTATCAAGATAGAGAAAGACAGATTTGATTGGACAAATGAAGACAAGAGGAAGAACAACCTCGACAATTTGGTCATGGGTATCTTATACAGATCTCTTGACGATAGCATGTTCAATTACATCATATCTTGTGAGTTTGCCAAAGAAGTTTGGGAAAGACTCACTCAACTCTGTGAAGGAAACGAGTAAACCAAAGAAAACAAGATTACGGTTGCCACACAGCAGTTTGAAAACTGTAAGATGCGTCGTGAAGAAAACGATGTTTGAGTTTGATGAAAGATTCAATAAAATTGTCACCACTCTATCTATTCTGGGCAAGACCTACCGTAACAGAGAGATTGATATAAAAGTCATACGAGCTTTGCCAAGGGAGTGGGACATCAAGACTATGGCGATGAGGGAGTCCAAAGACCTCAATAAGATGGAGCTCTTTGACTTGCTTGCCGATCTGAAGACTTATGAGTTCGAGTTGAACTCTAGGATTGAAGAGGAGCACCCCACATCCACCATCATAACCAAGGCTTTGGTGTCTTCTGAGAAGCCACTAGTGGCCACTGAAGTAAAGACGACTTTCCAATAGCTCAGCAGCGATGCGATGACTCTCTTTGTGAAGAAATTCGGAAAATTCATGAAGAAGAGCAATTCTAACTCAAACTCTTCAAACAATAACAATGATGATAAAACTAAATCTAAGGCTAACGTGACATGTTTTAACTGTGGTATACTAGGTCATTAAAAATCGGAGTGCAGGAAGCCAAAACGTAATGAGAAGAAGAAAGACAACGAAAATGAGTTGAAGGCCCTCATGGCGGCTGACAGCAAGGCTAAGTGGATGCAAAGCGACTCAAATGACTCATCATCCACTGATAGTGATGATGAAGAGGTTGCTTGCTTCATGGCAAGAGAAGAGAAAGACTCTGAGGTATTTGATTTCTCTTCAGAAGAGTTTTCATAAGATGACTTAGTTACTACACTCATTGACATGGTCATGGAGTACAGAAAGTTATCTGAATCTCAAAATGAAAAAATGTCAAAATCTGAAAATGATGAACCAAAATTTTCTCAAACCTCCGAACCAAAAGTTTTTGAAAACAACATGGATGAGCTCTCATCTAAAAATGAGACGCTCAAGGAAAAGATTTAAACTCTTTCTTCTGAAAACCAACGTTTAAATTATATTGTCAGTTCTTGGACAAGGTCTGGAGAAACTTTCAAATATCAGATTATTCTATTAAGGCCTAACGGATGTAAATCCGGTTTAGGATTTAATAGCGATGACTTAGACAAGTCCTGTAAGAAGTTAAAATCAGCAAATGACAATCTTAAGCAATAAGCTTTATCAAAGGAAGTCTAACTGATAATGGAACTGATCCATGTTGTGAGGATCTAACCCTAAAGGATAAGATTACTTATGTTCCGCCAACTATAAGTTGGATGAAACTAAAAATAGAAGCAGCCAGCAAGTCTGAATATCAAGAAGTCAAGGAGTTTTAAACAAAAATCATCCTCTAAGGTTAAGGGATCAACTGCTAGTAGGAAGACGTCTGTTAAGCCTAAATAAGACGCACTAATTACAATATAAAATGGGAAATCCATCATAATAACTCGGATATGGATCTCTAAGGGACTAATTGATCGAGAACCCAAGTGAATGTGGGTACCAAAAGCTGTAAATACATTTTTGTGTAGGTAATACAGGATAGCTGCATGGAGGAAACTTGGAGCACACTCTTTTGAAAACACGCTCCAGAAGATCAACAAGTGGCACATTTTCCACTCCTATGTACTAAATTTTTCTTCCTTTAAAATATTTTTGGTCTTGAGGACCTCAAATCATTTATTCATTTATTTATTTTAAATATGTATAAATTGAGGGAGAAATTTAATATTTAAAATGCTCAGACAGATGCACGTAGACAAAAGATTTAATCGGTCCATTAGACGAGCACGTCCAAAAGAAAAACAAGTATTTATACATATATTAGCTTATGCAGTCTATGCTTCTGTGTTGGATAATTGTCTTGGTTTATAACATACGCAGATTAGACGTCTGATTCTAATAGACGTTTAGACGTCTATAAGACAAGTGTGGTTAGATGCTCACGTCTAACCAGACATACGTCTAACACGTGGTGTTCAAGTGTAATTAGACGTCTATGTCTAATAGACATCTGTAAGACAAACGTGATTAGACGCATGCGTCTAATAGACCCCTACGTCTAATAGACGTCTATTCAACCCAGACGCCAAAATGTAGAAGCAAGTTAGACGTCTAACTACGTGTGCAGTTAGATGCTTCATCTTCGGATTAATTGAGGACAGTTGTCAATATGCGATGTCATCTAATCTTTCCCTCGCAAACATTAAAGCAGTTATTTTCTAAACTCAAAGAACTTGAAGATACGTGTCTTTCAATGTTAAAGAAAATAAATAATATACCCTTAATTAGTAAGATATTTTTGGTAAACACGCAGTTAATAATGACTACCTTTGGGAAAAAGGCGCCTATAATTAATTGAAGGTTTTCTTTCTCAAAAAGTGACGATTAAACTTGTGACTTTTCAGATTCTATTTAAGGACATTTTGCATGTGTTCTGGATTCTTACGCTTACAATTTTCTTAAGAACCCTAGTTTTCTCTCTGCCTTCTCTCTAAGAAATCTTGTTCATCTTCATCACCTATTCTAAAAAATGGCCAACAAGAATCTTATCTCTCTTTCTCACAACACCCTGTAGGTAGATTTTGATTATGTTTACTCTTTCGATCAACATGATGTTGTGGATATGTCTCATTCTCTTGAGTACTCTGGTCTTCAGAAGTATCTCGGCGGTCCTTACATTTTCTATGAAAAGGAGGTCCGTTCTTCAAGATGGCGAATGTGGTAGGAGATTATTTAACGGTGACGGTGAATGGAAAGGTTATTTCCTTCGGTGAATCGGTATATGATGAGTTCCTCGAACTACCATCGGAGGGTCACATCTTTGACACGGCGCTTCCATCCGAAACTATTTCGGAAATGATGATCGTTTTCTCAAACGATGACAGTTCTATTAGATTAAACGGGAAGAAGAAGGGCCTGAAGCCACATTTTATTCTTCTAAACGATATTGTGACGAAGGCTCTTCAGGGCAGGGTAGGTTCGTTCAATCTGTACAACCGGGACCGTTTCGATTATATGACGATTATTTCTAAAGGTATGTCAATCAACTGGGCATCCACTTTATTTTTGAATCTCTGCTAGTTGGTTTATTTTAGGAACAAGAAGAGTGTAGGCTTCTCAGTCCAACGCGACTGGTTTATGGAGCATCTGGGTGTTCCTATGGGCGAGGGTGAGGCTATTAATCCTAGTCGCATATTTAAAAAAAAATTAATTATAACAATTCTGAAGATTATTTAAACTTAAATCTAAATTAATTATTTTTATAATTAATTTCAAAAGCTATGAGGGATCATTTAAAATCTTTTAAAATAATGTTATTCTTCACTAACTATAGTATTCAGGTCATTAACAAATGTAGTATTCTTCGTGAACCATAGTATCATTATTATGTCACGCGTAATGTGTATTTTTCTCGCACTATATATTATTCTTTACAAACCATAGTATTCAGGTCACTAAAAAATACATACATGATCGTCACGAATCAACTAACTATAACATAAAATGCACATTTGACATACTCATTTTCACGATGGATTTCTTCTTCAAACTAAAGAGGGAGGGTAATCGAATGTGATGGTTGTCTTCTTCAACTATTGTAGATGTTGAATGGGAAGTTGGAGAGTCGTGGGGATGAGGGAGAAACCGATCTTGATTGCTGATGTTGAATGGAAAATTGAAGAATCGTGGGGGATGAAGGAGAAACTGCTCATGATAACGGGAAGTTGAAGAGACCTAGAATGAAAAGAGGGATTAGGGTTTTTAAGGAAGAGAAGATGAAAAAAAGGAATAAAAAGGGTTTGACACCTTTAAACCCGGAAAGGGATATTAAGGAAAATATATGGACATTTCAGGCTCAAAATATCATTTTTCAAACTTTATTAATTTGGGGTTATTTACCAAATTTGATCTCTTAATAGGATCATTTAGTCAAATTTCACATTTTACTATATTTTTTTGTTAATATTTTTGCATATTAATTTTAGATAGGTAATTAATTAGAAGATATGAAAATTAATATTAGAAAGTATCAAAATGAGATAAAATATTTATTGATGTACTATAAATTTTGACATATTTATATTTTTTAATAAAATAATATAGTTTAAATTTATTTGTATTTTCTTTTTTATTTTATTAAAATTATTTAATATGTGATTTGTTTTTTTATAATATATTTTTGATCATATAATATTGATTAATTTAATTAAATAATTTTTTTAATATATATTTTTTTATCATTAATTTTAAATAAAAAAATTATTATAAAAGAAGTGATGTTTTTTATTAAAATTAAAATTATTTGATTAATCTTGGTCAAAGAGAGGGATCATGGTGTTCGTACACGTGTTCTATATTGGATATCTAGGCCATGTGAGATAGCCCTCGAAGTTACTAGAATTGTGTCTCCAGGCTTTTAGAGCATCTCCAACGAATGAGCTGTGCCCGCATAGGACAGTGTGGAAAAGGGCAGGTCATTGGTTTTTTTCATTTTTTGCATTATAGATAAAAGGAAAAAGAGGGCAGTGCCCTCTATGCCAGTCATGCCCTCTTCTTACTTTTTCATGATTATATAATATAATATATTATATAATATAGGAATATTAGTTATATATTTAATTATAATATTTTTTTCTATTATTTTTAAGTAATATTATAATAACATTAAATAAATGTTTTACTATAAAATAGGAATATTAATTATATATTAAATTATAATAATATTAATTATATATTAAATTATAATAATATTATAATATATTTTAAATTATAAAAATATTTTATATTTTATTATAATATAGAAATATTAGTTATATATTCTCAAATTTTCCTATAATATAAGAATATTAGTTATATATTCTCAAATTTATTCTTATAATGTTTTTAATATTATAATATATTTTAAATTATAAAAATATTTTATATTTTAATTTATTTAATATTAGTTATATATATATTTAATTAATAAATATATATTTCAAATAAATTAGTATATTTTTCTATTAATTATATTAACACGTTTTAAAGTTTAAATTTTTAAATTATCCTATAATATAGGAATATTAGTTATAATAGTATAAATTAGTTATTTATTTAAAACACCTTTAAATTATTTAGATAAGAGGGCGGGCAGAAGCATTTTGTTTTGCCCAAGTTGAATATGTGTCCGCTTTATGATGAGGTGGAACATTAATTTGACAAAATAAGAGGGCAGAGGTCATTTGCGCTGCGGATGCTCTTAAATGCACTAGCACGCAGCCGATCCAAGGCCAAGTGAAGTGCAGAGTATTGAAGTGATATATATATTTGTACAAAGAAAGCTTTCTAACAATTTTCAAGATAATCGTCACAGAGATGGCCTTAATTCCGAGCATTTTTGGCGGTCGACGAAGCAACGTCTTCTTCGATCCCTTCTCTCAAGACCTCTGGGATTCGACCTTCGAATCAGGATTAATCCCTTTCTCCTCCTCCAATTCCTCTCACCGCGAGACCTCGGCCTTCGCAGCCGCCAGAATCGACTGGAAGGAAATGCCGGAGGCTCACGTGTTTACGGCAGACTTACCTGGGTTGAAGAAGGACGAGGTCAAAGTGGAGGTCGAAGAAGATCGGGTTCTTCAGATCAGCGGGGAGAGGAACAAAGAACAGGAAGAGAAGACCGATAAGTGGCATCGGCTGGAGCGGAGCAGCGGAAAGTTCCAGCGCCGGTTCAGGTTGCCGGAGAATGCCAAGATGGAGCAGATAAAGGCGACCATGGAGAACGGCGTCCTCAAGGTGACCGTGCCAAAGGAGCCCGAGAAGAAGCCGGAGGTGAAGTCAATTGACATTTCCGGCTAAGAAGAGGTTTGCAGAAACAGCCTTAATAATAATCATAATAATTATCTTCGTGGGAGTCTTGAGTTGTCAAAAGGATTTTCAGTATGAGTTTGTGTTTGTATCCATCCGGCGATAGAAGTGAATGAAATCAAGTTTTCAACTTATTTGTTAGAAGTCTATCAGTAAAATTAAATAATATGTTTTTTTTTAATACATAAAGGAGAATTTACATTCAAAGAGAATGTTTTACTGCTTGTTTCAACATTGTTACAAAAATGATAATAGTGTTGACTTGATCTTAACTAACAGTATATAAAGACAAAAAAAAAAAAATCCTTTTATATAGGAGAAATATTATTCTTTCAAATTTAGATAGGCATTATGACTTGGAAATTTGATGAAATGTCACTCCTCCTAAGAGGTTTAATTTCAAAAAAGGCCCACGGTTGATAAAGTTTGCAAAAAAGGGCCTTTTTGTCATGTAAAAAGTCTGTAATACCTCTTGCTCGCCTGTTTTACCGCTCAATTACGAGAAATGTATTTCTCGCATTTGGTATTTCTCGCATTTGGTATATATATATATTGAGATTCAGACATTTGTAAAATATATGAAAACGGCTAGGGTTTCGATTACAATAAACTACGAAAAACAATCTCCAATGGAGGACGAGATCGCGGTGCATTCATCTCTGGATATCAGATTAACACACATACATGATGACGACTCAAGACAAGAACGCCTTATCATCGGAGGCTCCACTTGCCCCCATCACCGTCGAACGCAATGTTCGCTCCGACCTCGACACCAAACTTCCAAAGCCTTGTATGTATTCTCTAGCTAGATCTTGTTCTTTCAAATTATTAAATCTTTGAGATTGGGTCTTTCATCAAATATGCAGACTTGGCTAGATAGGTCAACTGGGTTTGAAGGAAATGGTTGGTATTATATGAGATTAGAAATTTGAATCCCTAAAGTTGGATCTTTTCTCTCTGTGATTAATTGGATTTTTTTTCGTTTCTTCTTTAGTTCTAAGGGTTTTCGTCTTATGTATACAGGATAAAATGAATCACCAAAGATGCTATAACAGCAGACAAGGAACGAATCCGGGAGATACACTGCCGGAAAAGGTGGATGTAAGTATCGAGATGTTTCTTAGGTTGCCGATTGTTGGATTTCTACAAAAGTAAATTTGATTGTCTTACATATACTTCAGATATTCATACTCTTGTGTTTTATCTGCCAATTAATCATAGGCCTACTTAAAATGTTGATCTTGATAATGTAGAACAAGCTTCATTGAATACACAATTGTCATCTTCTAATATTGGATTTAGATTTCTCCAAAAGATGGGTTGGAAAGGAAAAAGTCTTGGGAAGGATGAACAAGGTAAATAAACATCAATTCTCCTATTGAAGTAGATTGATTATAATATGTTATAGCAAGGTTTTATGGGTGAACTAGCTCTCAACATAGACACGAGAATTGAACATTTCTTCAGGAACTTCATTGTTTGTGCATCTGTTATGTTTTCTCTATCAAATAATTGGGTAGTAAATTATTTTTTCGATTTATATTAAGGAATAATTGAGCCAATAAAGTCTGGTATGCGGGATGCAAAATTGGGAATTGGAAAACAGGAAGAGGATGATTTTTATACTGCTGAAGAAAATATCCAAAGGAAGAAACTTGACGTGGAGTTAGAGGAGACGGAGGAGATTGCTAAGAAACGAGAGGTATGCTTTTTGCAGTTTGTATGTGTGCATACCCGGATAATTGGAGCTTGATGCTTGCTTTTTTTTTTTACAAAATCAACATTTATTAGCAGAAGGCAGCACATATTTCTTTTATATGTGTGTCTTTTGAGGGGAATTGATATCATCAAGTTTGGAAGGTCTTGATAATTGCGTACAGTTTTTATTACCTGGTTGCTTGCTTCTACTGCCAAGGTCCAAGAATCTGCAAAACAAGCTAAGCCAAAAAGGGAGGCAATTGTTTTTCCTTGTTACTTCTGTTGGGACTCTTGTCATTGTTGTTTCATAATTAGGCAGTTTCTTATGTTGGCCAGATTTCAAACAGTAGCTCGACAAAGAAGAAGGCAAAGATTCCAATAGCTTCAGTTTTCGGGAATGATAGTGACGAAGAACAGTGAAATATGTTTGTTAGGTTGAACCCGAATCTGTTTAAGTGTGTAAACTATTACTGTCTTTATGTCTCTCTTTTGCATCATCTTTAAGCAAACACTATGTCAATTACAATTTATTTATGGAGTTCTTACAGTTAGATTGTTGAATGAAAATTACAGTTTATTTGTGGAGTTTTACAGTCAGTTTATATCCAAATATTTATTATTTTTTTGCTAAACTCATTATGTTATTAAAACCGCAGGCTGAAAAATTCCTATTTTGAAATACTTTTATGAATATGAAAACCGAAATCAGATGATAATTGACAAATCATTGTCTGGTTTCATTTTACGAGTACAAATTTATAAGCATTTTCCATCATAAAACATGCACAATCTCTTAAAGTGATAGCTAAAATATCCTTTATATAAGATACATAATTTTCTTTATTTCATGTCAATCCAACAGACTCATGCTTCAACAACTATAATCTTAATGGAATCATGTCAATAAGAGGCTAACTATGGAGAAATTAAGAGGCTAACTATGGGCCTTGATAAGAACACAAAAACTCCTTGAGGCTAACTATGGAGAAATTAAGAGGCTAACTATGGGCCTTGATAAGAACACAAAAACTCCTTGCGACTTTTGATTTTTCCTGTAAGATTTGTTGACATTATATATGTTGGTATTAGATATAAACCTTTTAACCATCTGCTTTATTTATTTCACATTTTCTTGACTAGATGTTTTACATATTTGAATAGCATGTTTGGTATGACCCAAAATTGAAAGCACTCACATACATCAACATTCATAAATATGTTATGCGTATCACAAGAATTGAAAGGTTATATGATTCTAATCTCAGTTGTGAATCAAAAACAAAATTGAAAAGTTTTTTAAAAGCAAAAGAGTCCCCCGACTTTATCAGACAATAACATTGGCGGCACTTGCAATTCTGGGCCATAAATCAGCACATTCCTTCCCAATTGGATCAGTAATGGCAGAACCTGGTTTTTTTACCATCAAACAAATAATGGTGAGTGAATGAATGAGGCCTAAAGATGATATAGTAATTTAACACATTTTGAGACATTTTTTACCTTTCATTTGTCCCTTAGGATTCACTATCACACCAGCATTATCTGCATAGTAACAACATATTTATCAACCAAGATATTTACATATTACAATCAACAAATTTCATATATATAAAAAAATTGTGTTGTGATTGTTCAAAATGGAGAAGACCAAGAAGTAGGTAAGACTTTGAACGCAAATAAGTAAGTATAGTGTTTCTAAATACATCATTCATCATACCATAAACTCTATTCATTATCCTAATACTCTTTCTTTAATATCTTAGTGGGTATATACAATACCCAATACCCTTGAAAACCAATACTAAAGAAAAACTAATTCTAAATCCTCAACATTGAGAGTTTGTCATACAAAAGTGAATTGCAGTGAAGAAGGGGGTTAAAGGCATTGTGATGATGAAGTGAGACATGACAATCAATCAAAAAGTCAAATTGTACACTAACTAAATGACACTTTAATTTTCAAAACAGATATCTGATTATGATGAGCTTTGTTTGGTTAAGTTGTTTACTTGTGGAAATGTGCATGCTTTTCAAATTGTTTGATTTGCCATAGTTGTAATCAAATAAGGGATTGTATCAATCAGATCGTGAAAAGAGTGGGTTCTTCAGTCTAACTGTTCTAGTAAAGAATAATAAGGAATTGGTTAAACAAGTAACAAGTTATAACACAAAACAAAATCAGAATCTACTAAATCACCTTCCAAATACATGAACACTCCATCCTTTCGGCGCCAGGGCTTGCGTTATCTAACAATGACAGCAGGCATGACCTTCTTTCTCAAATCAGGTTTCCCTTTCTTCACCGTCGCCATAACCATATCTCCCACACAAGCAGACGGCAATCGATTAAAACGACTTTTGATCCCCTTCACTG
The DNA here is from genome assembly GCF_907164915.1 of Impatiens glandulifera. Classification (NCBI taxonomy): domain Eukaryota; kingdom Viridiplantae; phylum Streptophyta; class Magnoliopsida; order Ericales; family Balsaminaceae; genus Impatiens; species Impatiens glandulifera. The sequence goes on from NW_025918981.1 coordinate 10,483, forward strand.
ATATGATGTAGAGATTCTTCGTGCCGGTATTGTCGGCACAGTTGACCGTAGCCGCCACAGGAAGACCTGAAACACGTTGTTTTTCAACATTGAATTACTATCAAGTATCAAACATGTAGTTAATAAAGAATTGTATAGAAGATGAAAACACTAACCTCGCTTCGACATTTTGGCAGCTTCAGAATACAAGAACAATGTGAAATTAGGGTTTTAGAGTATTTATATGAGAACCCTAAATTTAGGGTTCATGGCCGGAGAATATTTACCAAATGCAAGAAATACCAAAGGCGAGAAATACCAAATGCGAGAAATACCAAATGCGAGAAATACATTTCTCGTAATTGAGCACAAAATGTGAGAAATACCAAATGCGAGAAATACATTTCTCGTAATTGAGCACCAAATGCGAGAAATACCAAATGCGAGAAATACATTTCTCGTAGTTGAGCAGTAAAACAGGCGCTCGAAGAGTATTACAGACTTTTCACAGGGCAAAAAGGCCCTTTTTGCCAACTTTATCAACCGTGGGCCTTTTTTGGAATTAGACTACTTATGAGGGTCATTTCATCAAATTTCCCTTATGACCCACTATTTCAAACAGAAATAAACAATTAAACATCTTTATTAAAATGGTCTCCAAAATGTATATATCAAATCAGATAGTGATATTGATAATTGGCATAAACAACAATTGATCAATAATATTTTTTTTTATAAATTATTGAACAATATTGTGAGTTTAAACTCTTTCATCTCAATCATAAAAAAAATTGCTGACTATGTTGCAACTCTAAAAGACTATGTATAATATTTAAAATTATTAATCAATATTTTATTTTTCGAAATTTAATAGTATAAGTAAGGATATTCATTCATATATCACAATAAACAAATATATCTTTTGACTGGTAATTATAAAGACCTTATAAGAACTAAAATTTAAAATTGTTATTAAGACTTTTCAAATATATAAAATAATAAAGATGTACTAGGAGTGAATAGCCCAAAATGATCTACAAATATTGGCTTTATTATAAAATCAACAATAAATCTAAAAAAATAATGATTATAAGACAAACATGTTGATAATGAAAATTAATAATAATATTTTTCAAAGAATCTACAACATAAGAGAATAATGAAATTACATAAATTTAAGAAAAAAAATTATCAACCTCAAAAGTTTGGGATAATTATATTTCCCTAAAGAGTGTTTTACAAATTAAAAATAAATAAATAAACATAGTAGATATAATTGTTATTTGTTTACTTAAGCACCGAGAAGCACAATAAGCTTATATGGATTTCCTCCCGTAATATATTTGGATTGTAAAATTTATGTGTATTCCCTTGTGATTGTAACCCGCAGAAAAAACATTTATTTTGATTTTCGTGAAAAACATGAAATTTGAGAATTTTAACACCGGTTTGCATCGATTTTTTTTTAAATAAAACCATTGATATAAAAGATTTTTAAATGATCCATAATCGCTTTTGAAATAAATTAAAAATAATTAATTTGGAGTGTTTTCATTTTAAATAATCAGGAGATTTTAAATAATTAATTTATAATATTATTTTTTATAAATTCGTCAGTTTAAATTAATTAAACATAATTCATTTTAAAGATTATTTGTTTTGAAACAGAGTAGCCTACTATTGTTTTTTGAAAATCAATAAAAGTGACATACATTTATGAACGTATTGGCCAAAGTTTCTTTTAGTTCATAATTTGGTGATACTCAGGAAAGAGCTTTCACATTTCATCCTCCGTACCCGTTTTAAAAATGGTCTCTACTTATAAAGTTGGCTTTTGAAAAACAGTTGTATCACACTTAAGTTTTAACCGATTATTCTCCTAATTCTAGTCATGCTCCTAGATTTTAGCGTTATTTAAAATATTGAAAAACAATATTTAAATGAATATCGGTTTGACCTCTCTCTTTTAGCTCAAGAATATCGGTCGGACTTGTCGGTCCTATCTTATTTCTCGGTCGAACCTCTTGGTCCTATGTCTTGGTCTGGACCGAAGGTTGTCGGTCGGACCTCTCCGTCCTTAGAACACAAAAGCGCAAGGTTTTGTAATTTTGTTTTGAACTTGGATTCTTTGATCCAAGAGATTAGGTAGTTTAACAAATCTCCCAAAAACATGTTGATCATTATCTCAATGTATTAATCAACTTGAATGATGATCAAATCATTCAAAACAATTTTTTATCAAAATTTGAATTTTTAGTTTTAAAGTTGTTTTGAGGAGAAATGAGTTTTCCAATAACTTCCTTATATATCATATATTCGATTTGTACTTACACAAGAACACTAATTGTTTGTTTTGACCAAATCAAGAACTCAAAATTTATTTTGATCAAACATGATCCAAACAGTTGTCCGTCATTATTACAATCATAATGGGATGCTTTCTGGGCTGGGATTCAATGGAATTAGCCCAAGAACAATAAACCCATTTTTTATTTTTAAAATTCAAATTTGGGTTTTTCTGTTTAAGGTTAATTGATTATTTCTAACCTATCTAGAAAGTTTATAAATAATCTTAGAATTGATTTCCAACTATAAACAGTAAGCACACAAGCTTATGAAATTTGAAATATACAAATTTCAAATTGCAAATATGAATTAGAGGGTGATTGGAATTTTACAAAGGATTGGAGAACATTCCTAGACCCTTAGGGAAATGCTAAGATCTAAGCTTTAAGGCCTTAGGTGAAGTTTTCAAAAAATACAAAAACTTGAAACTTTATTGGCGGATTATTGAAAATGTTTGATTTGAAGTTAGAAAATTGTTCTATTGGCTTCGGATTTGTTTAGAGAGGTTATTTATAGCCTCTTGAAGTTGGTTGTGGGTTTCAAGTGGATCGAATAAGTCAAAAGTCATTAATGGAATTTTGGATGTTCTTCCGGCCACATAATGAAATAGGTATGAATCATCCCTATTGATGTATGAGAAATGATCCCTATGATGGGGTGATTATTTTAACCTTTGAATCAGCCAAAATGGTTGGTTGTATGTTGTATTTCATCTTTGAGAAATCAAAGATGGGACTACATCTTTTAACTTTCGGTGATCGCGACAAAGAAGAAGGTATCAATCAAAATGACATTGTATAATGGCTTTAGCGCGTTGCGTTAGTGGTCTGTCCAACAATGTTGGCGTTTTGGCGTTCGGTTAGCGATTCAGCTAATAAGCGTTAGCCGATCTAGTACTTCTCGTGTGCGCATGTCTTTGGTTGTAGTGGGCTACACATGTGCGTCTGGAGCGTTGGATGAAAATTTAGTGCTCAGCCGATGAGCACAGTTTCGGCTGTAGTATTCTTCTAGGATTTCGACTACACCCAATTACGCCTGTTATTTTAATATTAAAACCTTAAAGGTTTGTTTGAAATTGATTATTCTTTCACTCTTATGCCTTTAATTTTGATCTTTTTAAATACACAAAATGTTAAAATAAATATGGAAAATATTTTACCAATTAATTTTGTTTCATTTTTTTTTTTTGTATATTTTAAGGTTAAATAAATAGTTTTTGGAGATGAAATGGGTACCTCGTTTCATTCTTAATTTTATATTTTAATCCCTTGATTATTTTCTAAAATTATTTTAAGATAAATGAGTACAACATATATTCCAAATAATTTTATTTTTTATTTTGGCAATTTTCCTTCATTGATTAGGCTTTATATCAAAATAATTAATCTAATTAATTATTTTAATATGGTTTTGGCTTTGGATTTAATTATTTTAATTTTATTTATTATAAAATAAATCAAAATAAATATTTTAATTTTATAAATTTATAAATTAGTGTACAGATTTTTAATGTTTACAGAGATACTTACACATCAATTTTATAAAATTTTCTTAATAAATTCATTATCTATATACATTTTAAATTATAGAATATAAAATATAAATCTTATTAGTTTTGTTGGTAAAATGTTGAACGTATATTGTTAGCAAACACATATGTTCATCAAATTTTATGTTAAAATTAATATATAAAGCATTTTTAGCGCACTTAATTAAAGTGTTGTACTTATGTTATTAGAAAGTAAGTTCGAGACTTATATATAACATTTTTTTATTTAATTTTGTAAATTTAACTATTTCAATTTATGGGTGGGTCAACCTACGACCCGATAAATTGGAGCAATTTGGAATTAAACATCATTGTATATATAACCGTTTCAATTCATGGGTGAGTCATTATGACCCGACTCAAATATCTATTTACTCTCACATATATATCCAAATTAACCACAGCTCTCGACCCGAAAATTAGAGTAATTTGGACTTAAACATCATTATATATCCTACTAAGATTATCGTGTTATGCACATGATAAAGATATAAAACAATTTCAATAAAAAACATTACAATAATTTTTAGATATGTAACTAATGTGTCAAATACTTAATAAAATACGAATAATATTTGAATAGAAAAATATATTCAATATAATTAATACAATTGAACTTGTAACTCCCAGAAAAACCCCTTCATATTAGGTTCTTGTGAAAATCTCGATATTCTAGAAATTCAACCTCAGTTTGCTTTTCATGATTTTTTTTAAAAAATAAAACATTATTTTTAAAAGATTTTACTAGTTACTGACAAATTTTTGAAATTAATTAAAAACAATTAATTTCGGGTTCAATTTTAAATTCCAGAGACTTACCATAATCAAATCACAATTTGATTTTTTAAGAAATCATTTAATTTAAATTTATTAAATAAAATTAATTTAAAAGATTATTTATTTTGAAATGGAGTCGCCAATTGATTTTTAAAAAAATCAGTAAAACTTGGCATACGTATTCAAACGTATTTACTAAAAAAAAATTTAGTTCGTAGTTTGTTGATACTCAGAAAAGAGTTTTCGTGCTTCATCCTCAATAACCGTTTTCAAAACGGTCTCTACTTATAAAGTTAGCTTTTGAAAATCGGTTATATAATATTTGAGTTATAATCGTTTATTCTTCCGGTCCTAATCATGCTTCTAGATTTAGTGTTATTTAAAGTATTGAGACATCAACATTTAAATGTGAGTGCCTGTTGTAGATAATAATAGGGGAGGAATTACGTGAAGAATTTAATTTAATTTTATAGGCATTCAGGTTTAGAAATAAACACCAAACAAGTCTTTCTTGAAATATTTTGTGAAAATATCCCAAAAATATTTAAAATGCATTTTCTATTTTTCGAGATTTTTAGAAATTATTTGGAGTCCTTAAATTATAAATTTAATTTTGGATTTATTAAAGTGGAACCAATAGTCTTAGGTCTGGTGTTCGTTTTAATGGGTCGAGATCATAAGACCCTTGTTCCAGGTCGAGGCTCGGTATCTTCGGTTTAAGGATCGAAGTCCCTCGATCGAGGTTCTAAGAACTCTCGGTCATTGACTGATCTTACCGTTCTAGGTGTATAAAACTTTTAGTCATAGGTTAGCTCGTGACTAAGTTTCTCGGTCTTGGGTTTGGGAGCTTTCAGTCCTAGGGTTAGGGAGTCTCGGTACTAAGGTTAGAACCCTCGGTCCTAGGGATATGAATCTTGGTGATAGGGTTAGGGAGTCTTGGTCCTAAGGTTAGAACTCTCGGTTTTAGGGTTAGGACTCTTGGTCCTACTATTAGGACTCTCGGTCCTAGCGTTAAGACTCTTGGTCCTAGGGTTATGGAGTCTTAGTCCCAAGGTTAAAACTCTAAATCCTCGGGTTAGGACTCTGGGTCCTAAGGTTAGGGAGTCTCGGTCTTAAGTAAAAATCTCTAGTCGAATCTCACAGTCCTAGCTCGAGAATATAGGTCCTAGGTCTCGATTTGCTCAAGAACATTGGTCCTAGGTCTCGATCCTATGTTCGATTTTTTTGGTCCTAGGCTAACGAGCCTCGGTCCTCAAACACACAAAGTGCAGTTTTTTTGTAATTTATTTTTTTAGGTCTGATTCTTTGATCGAAAAGCTTGGGTAGCTTCACAAAGTTCCCAAGAACAAGTTGATCATCATCTCAAGGTATCAATCGACCTAGATGATGATCAATTTGTTCAAAACACTTTGTGATAAAAAATCGAGTTTTTATTATTTTAAAGTTGTTTTGAAGTGTAATGTGCTATCCCACTATCTTTCTTTTATAACATATACTTGATTGGTACCAAAATAAGAACACTAGCTGTTCGTTTTGACCAATTAAAATCTAAAAAAAATCAATATATTTTAAAAAAATTGATTTTGATCAAACATGATCCAAATAGTTACCCAACATCATTATAATCAAGTTGGGAAGTTTTTTGGGTTGTGATTCAACAAAATTAACCCAAGAATAGCAAACCCGTTTTCTATTTTTAAAATTCAATTTTGGGTTTTTATTATTTAGATCGATTGATCGGTTATCCTATCCAATTACTTTCTAAATCATCTAGAGATGAATTTCCAACAATAAAACACCATAAATAGTAAGCATAAGATTATGCAATTTGAAATATAAAAATTTCAAATTAAAATTGTAAATATGAATTAGAAGGTGATTGGAACCTTACCAAGGATTGAAGAACACTCTTTAATTTTTATGGAAGCTTTTTGGATGCTTAGATCCATGTTTTAAGGCCTAAAATAGAAAATTCAAAAAAATCCAAAAACTTCAAGCTTTAATAGAGGATTTTGATTTTCTTCGAATCGGAGGTTATGAGTTGGTTCCTTCACTTCAGAATCACTTAAAGAATCTATTTATAACATTCTTAAGTCGAATTATCCAGCCTAGTGGATCGCCAAAAGCCATTAATGGTGTTTTGACTATTCTTGGCTCAAGTGCCCGGAATAGGGATGATTCATCCCTATTTCGTAGGGAAGAATGATCACCATCGTAGGTTGATCATTCTATAGTTTGAATCAATAAATTTGGTGGACCAATGGTCAAGTTTCAAAAAGACAAGATCAACACAGTCTTTAGAGCTTATCCACTCCAGCGTCGCGTTGAAGACGAAGGTGGCGTTCAAAATGGCGTCGTGTTGAGCGTATTCGGACGTGCTGTTAGCATTCTATCCAACAACATTGCGTTTGGGCGGTCCGTTTGCGTCCTGACTAACGGGGCGTTAGTTATTCCATTGTGGCCCGGACGCGCGTTTCTTTGGCTTCAAAATAATTATTTTGATCTTATTTATTTAAAAATGATTTAAAATAATTATTTTAATATTATATATTGGAGTGTCAATTTTTAGTGCTTACAGAGTGTCCCTCTAGAATCGAGTTAGAATACAACAAATTGGTTTTTGAAAACGTTTATTCGATTATGACATCTAACAATAAATTATCTTGTCCAATTTATAATGAGGGAGTTAAGAAAGATAGAACATGTAGCGTGTAGCGGTTGGAATGATTTGTTGATGCTATACATAGCATTCGTCGAGGTTCTTCTAAGTGTTGCTTTAGGAAATCCTTTCTTTGTTGTTTATCCTAACAAGGATGATTCTTGAAAATCCTATTTTACAGAACTTGACAAAGTATCCGTAAAATTCATGGAGTAACGATAATTCTAATGGTTATTATTATGAGTAAAACATGAATAAAACATGAATAATCTATTGTTTTATTCATGTTTAAATGACTAAGGGTTATTATTATGAGAAATGTAGAGAACGTGAAAGATTTAGTAGCGTTTCATGTGGGTTACTAATAAGTAACATTTCATGTCGATCATAAACTTATGATCATGAGAATTATCAACGGACATGTCTTAGTGAGAAAGCTAACAAGCTTTCCTAATGAGACTTAATATCTTGTGATCATGTATATATGATCAAAGTATCTTTATTGTTTGTTGCAAAAGTTAAGTGCCATCAATAAATAGGAGTTCATGTTTAGGGAATTCGTAATAGAAAAGTTTTCGGAGAACAGGTTCAAAACAGGACTATATCATGGAATGAGACTTCATTGGAGTACCTATCAAAATATAGGATTTCGAAAAGGACTTTGTGGAATTACCTATCGGAAAATAGGATTTGAACATGAATATACAAATAATAGTTGTGATTGTCAAAAAACAAGGCTTAAATATCTATTGAGTGATAGGGTTTGGAATACCTATTTGGGAGATATGGTTTGTATTAAAGCACCTATCGAGAGATAGGGATTTGTAGAGTACCTATTCATACGATAGGATTTTGATACCTATTCGGCGATAGTTTTTTGTTTGAGGACCTATCAATAGATAGAGTTCGATTCGAAAATCCTATGCAAATAATGATGTTGGTCTTGTTGACAAACAAGGCTTGATATTTTAGAATTTGAGAAGAAATACCTATTCGAATGATAGGGTTTGGATACCTATTTGGGTGATAGAGTTTGGATACCTATTCAGATGATTGGGTTTTTGTCTTGGTACCTATCAAGAGATAAGGTTTGCCTGAGTATGCTATCATGAAACGTGGCTTCGTTACCTATCGGGTGATAGGGTTTTGTTTGTGGACCTACCGAAGATAGGGTTTTGAGATACCTATTCGTATAACAGGGTTTGAATTGATGACTTATCGAGTTATAGGGTTTGGTTAGGATCATGTATGAATGATCATTGTGCTTGTTGACAAACTCGAATGATAGGGTTTTTGTTAGAGATGTTTGGACTTAGTGATGGTGGGAGAGGTGCTACCTATCGAGATATAGGGTTTTTAGGGAATCGTATCTAAACGATGTCTTGACCTATTGACAAACAAGGTTTATAAGAGGAATCGTGTACAAACGATTAGCGCACCTATCTAGAGATAAAGTTTCTAACAGAATCAAATACAAATGATGTCTCGAACTATCGACATATAGGGTTTTTAACGGAACTATATACAAAAGATGTCTCGACCTATCATCATATAAAGTTTTCTAGTAGAATCGTGTACGAACGATGAGCGCACCTATAAACAGATTGAGTTTCTAACAGAACCATATATAAATGATGTCTCGACCTATCGATATATAGTTTGCAGAATCGTGTATGAACGATTTTAGGTCCTTGTCGATAGACAAGGTTGTTAACTGATCATCTTTACAAATAATTTCTACGCTTACAACAGAATTGTGTACAAACAATCTTTTGTACCTATCAATAGATAGGATTTTTGATACCAAACTATCTTTAGGGTTTTTTGTGGAATCTTATGAAAAATGATTTATCGCACCTACCAACATATAGGGTTTTAGATACATAATTACAATTAGTGTTTTTTAATTGAAACATATAAAAACGATCTATTGCACCTATCAACAGATAGGGTTTTGGATACCTAACTACAATTAGGGTTTTTAGAGCAATCGTCAAAAAACGATCTATCGTACCTATCAAAAAATAGGGTTTTGGATACTTAACTAAAATTAGGGTTTTTAGTAGAATCGTATAAAAATGATCTATCGCACCTATCAATAGATAGCATTTTGGATACCTAACTACAATTATAGTTGTTAGCGGAATCGTATAAAAACGATTTATCGCACATATCAATAGACAATGTTATGAATACCTAACATAATTAGGGTTTGAACAGGATTGTGTACGAATAATCTCACGTACCTATCAACATATTGAGTTTAAGAGACGCGATTTTGCTTATTTTGCTTTTGCAGTATCGGTCGTGGCTATATGCCTTTTAAGGGATTATTTCAACATAATCCTTGTTTTCCCTATTTTTTTTCAAAATGTCCTTCGCAGCTAATTGAAATTCGTCAATCGACGATTTCAAGCCTTACTTATGGAGAAACGACACGTGTTTTAGATAAAGAAACATTTTTTTTGTTTCCCACGTCTTATCCTTGTTTATCTCTTTTCTTTTTTGAGATTGGAATGAACCTTGATCCTTTGAAATGAATCATGACGTGTTCGGATTCGAAACGTATTTAGAGCTAGGTTTTGAACATCTTTTACGTCCTTCGTGATGATTTTTCTTTCATCAAAAAATAAGATTTCTTTTTCACCAACTTTTGAGATATCGACTATAAATTCGATCTCGTATACACACGATTCTACATGATCATAACACTCGAGGAAGGTCATTCTGACCTTTTGATAAAAGAGTGCAACTTATTTTTAGTTGCTTAGCCCTGAACCACATTTCTTGATAGTTCGACTCATCGCAAAAACATTTGGGTGGGGCTTTTGACTTTCTTCTTTGGGTTTTCATATGCCATTTTCTTTCTTCTTTTATTTTCTATTTTGTTGGCTTGTGGGTATATTTCGTAGAATCAGTACATACGTGCCTTTTTCATATGCAATCTAGATTTAGATATTGGATTGGCAACAAATGGTGATTTAAATACCTTGACCACTTGAGCCATGTTCATTTTTCGTTCCGGGGTGTATCTTGTAAAATTGCTACATTTTTCTCTTGTCGTAGCAATGAAGACTAGACTCTGAGTCAGCACAAATGGTAATTTTAATACCATAACAAACACATGAATATTTTTCAAATTGTTTAGAGATTTTCGGAGTTTATTCCGATTCTTTTTTTGACACTTTAATTTTTTGGTTTTTTGTTCCCAAAGCATGAGTTTAAACATCTCATTCTTTAACAAAAGTAACGTTAAGGTGTTCTTTCTCAATTTGGGGCTATAGGCCTCGCTTTTATGGGGTTTATTCAGATTCTTTTACTTCAAAAACCTTCAATGGAGGATTGCTCTGGGGATAATCACCTACAAACTAAAAAGAACTTACAAAACCTTTGAGTCAAGGCTTCTAAAGTACCTAGATCATCTGCAAAGCGATTTTGACTTCTTGTAGCGTGAACAAATGATACTTAAACAAATTTGTTCATGAGTTTATTCAAGTGGGTGTGATAGGGTTTCATGTTTTCCCCTTTCACTTGCCACATGTCATTGGCTTGGGATATGACCAAGTTAGAGTCATCAATGACTTCTAGCTTAGTTTCCCCTTTTTTATATGCCAATTTGAGGCCCAGGAAGCATGTCCCGTTATTGGTGACGGGATATTCGAGTTTTATGGATATTGGGTTGTACGTCCCTTTTAGGTCGACAAACAAAATCTCAATTTTGTAACCTAACTTTTCGGAAGCTCGTTAAACATCAGTTTCCATGTTTTTTGATGTTAAACTCATAATTCCCTCACCAGGAAATTCGAGTTCGTCTTCTAACTTAACCATGTTGGGTTGTTCAGCAAGGAAGTCTACGACAATGCTTCATTTGATGGATTTATGTACCTTGTAGGCTATGTCGTATTCGAATAACATCATCATCCATTTGGCTAGCCTTGGTGACAGAAGAGTTCATTGGAACAAGAAATAAATTGGATCCATTCTTGATACCAACTTCATGGGGGTGTGCTTTCATGTAGTGTCTCAACTTTTTGGTGATCCATGCTAAGGCCCAACATATCTTTTAGCTGGAGTATAATTAACTTCACATAGTCATCCTCTCACTAATTTAGTAAACAACAGTTTAGACTTTTTCCTCGTTATCTTGAGCCACCGTGTTTGTTACAGTAAGGTATAGGATGAGAGGAATGTCGGCCCTAGGAAGCATGAGTATTGGAAGAGATTTTAAATAATCCTTGATTCTATCAAACACTTATTGATAGTATTCATCCCACATAAGCTTTTGATCATTCTTCAACAACTTAAATAGTGGATTGCATGTCATAGTAAGTTTACTGATGAATCGACTAATGTATTAAGTTTTACCCAAAAATCCTTGGATCTCTCTTTCGTTTCGAGGGACCGGCATAGCCGTGATTACTTCAAGCTTAGAGGGATCGGCTTTGATGCCCCTCTATGTGATTAAGAAACCTAGTATTTTACAAGTTGTGACTCCGAAGATGTATTTCTTTAGATTGGATCATAGCTGGTATTTCCTGATTCATTACATGTTTTTTTCGTGGTTTAGGACATGTCCTTCTCGATCCTTTGATTTGAAAATCATGTTGTCAAAATATACTTCCACTTCCTTGTGGATCATGTCATGAAAGATAATGGTGGTTTCCCTTTGATAGTTGACTCCTATATTCTTAACACTGAAAGGCATGACCCTATAACAGATAGTTCATACTTTTATTATGTACGTGGTATTTTCCTTGTCGTGTGGGGCCATCAAGATTTAGTTGTATCTTGAAAATCCATCCATGAATGATAAAAGTTCATGTACGGAAGCATGGTCGACAAGTATGTCGATGTGTGGTGACGTGAAGTGATCTTTATGACTGATCTTATTAAGATCCCAATAATTTACACACACGTAGTTTTCTGTGTTTCTTTAGAACGGGGACTACATTGATATTCCACTACCTCAACAAATCCAGCTATAAGTTGCTTTCGGACTTCTTCTCGAATTTTATTTATAACTTCCTCTTTCATCCGTCTAAGCTTTTCTTTACTAGCTCATCGTCAGGATATAAAGGAATGTGATGTTGTTTTATCTTTGGATGAATTCCTGGCATGTCCTTGTATGAGCAGGCGAAAAAGTCTTTGTTGGCTTTCAGTAGCTCAACAATTTCTAGACATTCTTGAACTTTGGCCGATCGGTACGATCTGAGGATCGTCGTCCGTGTTTAAATTGATTTAAATCATTTTTTCCGCAGTAGAGACAATCTCATCTTCAGTTTTTAAAAAGTTTTAAGTTTCGAAATTTAAGTCAAAGTAAAATGAAAGATCATTTATACACTTTCACTTCAGTCAAACAACTCACGTTTGCTCACACATTTTATAATATATAAAATTTCTTTCTCATTCCACATTTATCCACCCTAATTAACCTCTCATCTCTAAGGGTGTTCAATATTTAGTATAAACCGAATATTCGACCGAATTCGAATTCACTGAATTCAAATTATATTTTCGGTTTTCGAATCGAATTTTAAACTGATTCTAATTCAAATACGGTTTTCGGTTTAGTTTTCGAGTTTAGGTTTCAACTCGAAAACCAAACTAAAAACCGATTTCATTTTTATTATTTATTTTTATTATATATTATATAATTTATTACATATAATATAATAAATTATTATGGGCCTCCTACTAGATGCCTACATTAAATCTATAATCCTTCATTCATTTTCCCCTTTCTCTAGTTGTTCACACCTCTCAACCGCCATATATTGTCGTCGTCGGCACTATTTTACTTTTGTCGTTCAATTGTCGAATATATATTAGTGTTAGTCACTAAGCCAAGTTTGCGTGATTTATATTTTTTTTATAATTTAAGTAGATAAGATCTCTTTAACAACTTATTTATTTTGTTAAATCTTTTTAAAAAATTATCTTATGGGTAGGTGATGTATATTTGGTCTAAACCGAATATCCGACCGAATTCAAACCGAATTCAAATTCACCGAATTCGAATAAACGGAATTTGAATTTATTCAAATCGATTCGGTTTTCGAATTTGCTTAAAAAAATAAAAAATCGAAGAACCCGAATCAAAAACTCGAATAACCCGAAAACCAAACCGATGAACACCCCTATTCATCTCCTCATCTCCTCAACAAAATATTCACATTAATTTTTATTCTTTGTTAGTTATTGTAATTATGTAAAAATTATCAAGTCAAGAACTCGAATAGCTACCCTCTCGCAGTTTGTGGCAAACGAAGGCACGAACACATGGTTAAAAGGCATGCGCTCTACCATCTGAGCTAAGACGATTATTGTTGATAAAGTTATATTTCATATTTAGCTTAAGGATATAATAAATTATAAATTAATGGTTGATATATTTTGTAGACAAAAATATGCACATTAATTATTTTTTACGAATTATTTTATTTTTGTAATAATTGTTAAGTGAAGAACTCAAATAACTAGTCCACAACCACATTATTAAAAGGCATGTGCTCAACAAGTTGATCTAAGACGGCTTATGTTAATTAAACAATATTTTATATTTAGTCTAAGTTAAGAATATATTTGTTTATCTAATTTCAATGGTTGATATATTTTGTAGACAAAAATCTTCATATTATCTCATATTTATCTTGATGTCAATAACTTGATAACTACCCCTACTTGTCGTCTATGACAATCGTTCTATCGGTTAAGACAACTTACGTAAATAAAATAATATCTCATATTTATCTTATGTCAAAAATATAAATTTATATAATTTTAATGGTTAATTTATTTTGTAAACAAAACTCTTCACATTAATTTTTGTAATTTTTATAAGAATTGTCAACTGAAGAATTCAAATATATAACTCACTCACCATATTATGTGGGAATCGAAGTCACAATAGTTAGAAGACATGTACTCTACGTGATGGATTCAATAATTAACATTTCATAATTTACTTTTGTTTTCAAATCTTATAAAAGAGAGAGGAACCAAATTGTAATTTTAAATAAAGAAATTTTGATTTAAAATTATTTATTTAAAAACAATTTTAAATAGTTGGCCTTTTGAATTATAGAGTAGTCATTCGATTTAAAAATTAATAAAATATTTTAATAAAATATTTTTTGAGTTTCTATACATTTATTTAGATTTAAATTTTTTATTTTAAAATATTAAAATAAATATCGACATGTTTTATGT
>NW_025918982.1:0-61676 GCF_907164915.1 Impatiens glandulifera
CTTAGGAGAGTTCTTGAGCTTTTGAATTTTAGAGAGAAGAATGCTTGAAGGCGTGATTTGAAAATGGAAGTTGAACCCCTTTTATAGCCTGGAATGAATGAGAGCATTTAATGGGAGGATTTGAAAATCTAGCCGTTTATGCTTAGTCATTAATGATTTTGTGATTTTCCAAGAGAATAAAAGCAAGTCTTGTCAAAATCAAGTCAGGCATGCTCTTTGATAATGAGAATTTATGTTTCCAAGAGGAGAATGATTTATTTTGATACGACGCATTGAATGTTGTAGATTTTGACTTGGAAAGGAAAGAAATCTGTTTCATTGATTGAAGTACGAAACCGGTAGTACATCACAAGTACCGGTTTTGTAAAGAAAAGAGAAGAAAAGAGGAAGGACATATTTAGACATTTGATGACTCAGCCGTTTGAGCGTTTGAAGCCTCAGCCGCTTGGATTCTTCTAGCTTTAACCGCTTCCCACCGGTCGATCATCTCTTGTACTCGTTCTTTGGTGAGCACGTGCCTTGGGTGCAGAGTGACGAAGGCTCCGGCGTGGATCTCCAGACTTGCGCAGAAACCGCTCAGCTGAGGAGCATAGCCGGTTTTTTTGAAGAGAATCATCTTCTTCAGGTTGCTGAAGATGATCCAGGACCAGTTAACCGGTGTCCCAACCGTTCCAGCGATCATCATCTCGAAGACCCTTTGAGTGTAATAGTAACTTTTCTCTCTACACAGGACAGATTTTCCCAGAATCTCGCAGAGAATCTGGTACTTATGAGAAAGTTGACTCTTAGCACCCCAGGGTTTAACCGGGATGTCAGATCCAGAGAGCCGGCGACACATCTCTTCCATTGTCACCGGAGAATAGGTTAGGTCGGTTACCCCTTCATTGGGTAGACCGCAGTATACAGCGAAATCCGTCTCGCTGAATAGGAATTTTTGACCGTAAACCTGTGCAACGAGTATATCTCGATGCACCTCTTTCACGTTTTCAAACAGTTCTTCGACTACAAGGTAGTCAATGATGAACCTGTTTTCAAGAAAATTCCTTAGCCCACTCCTTTCTATGGCTAAGAACATTTCCTTGACTTCATAATCCTCATATTGGTAGATTGATTCGAAATCTGCCAATAGGATTTTCTTGGCTAGAGGGTTGGTGTTCATGTTTGTTTTTGAGATAGAAAAAGGATTTTATCTCAAGAATGATACTTGTGGATAGTGAACTTGTGATGTTTTGAAAAGGATTAAGAATGGTTTATATAGCCCGGGGATTCGGCTTGATATTTAATGAGGTTAAGCATGCCTGATGATGTCATCAGCTATTTAATAGACTTAACTTGTTGAAGTAACTAATGGTTATTCCCAAGGTAAATCTAATAATTACTAAGATAGCAATGATGAAAAATATCTATTGACAAGATGTAAGTCTCCCTCTCTTGATGATGGACACATGTCGTCATCTCGATTGTGGTAGACTTGTTTTTAATTAATCACAGGCTTCATTTTTCAAAACATGCACGAAAACTCGGTCGGTCATCTCAGGTTAACCGGAAAAGTTCATTTCATCAGACCAGAGTGCATACGTACTGAGCGGTTTTCCATAACCGGTTTTAGTAGGATATTTCCGTTTATGAAAATAGTTGATTGATATCAACAATTGTTCAACTTTGGACTTGTTTATCCACTTCAACCTGATTATTTCAACCGTATAGTAAACATACATTTGATTTGAAATAATGAAGTAATCGGGCATAACTGGAGACTTCCTCCCGGTTAGCATTGTTTGATTTATTAATGGCCTATTTGAATATGATTTGAGAAGCTTTAGCTTCTCCCTGAACACATCCCGGTTTTGTATACAAGCATGCATTATGATTATATCAATTGATTAAGATTAGTAAGACCCAAGATATTTCGAAAATGTGAAAACTTAGCTTCCTGTAGCGGTTTCGTGAAGATGTCCGCTACTTGTTGCTCGGTCGACACATATTCCAGCCGGATGTGTTTCTCCTGAACATGCTCCCGGATGAAATGGTGTCGGATGTCAATATGCTTTGTTCTTGAGTGCAACACCGGATTATATGTGATTGCTATGGCGCTGGTGTTGTCACAAAATATTGGAGACTCCTTTGCTTCTATTCCGAAGTCCCTGAGCTGCTGTTGAATCCAGAGGAGTTGTGCACAGCAGCTTCCAGCCGCTAAGTACTCCGCCTCTGCGGTTGACGTTGCAACGGACGTTTGTTTCTTGCTGCTCCAGGTAACTAACCGGTCACCCAAAACTGACAGGTTCCACTTGTACTCTTTCTGTCGATTTTGCATCCCGCGTAATCGGCATCTGAGTAGCTTATTAGATTGAAGCTCGAGTCTTTTGGATACTAGAGTCCCACTTCTTGAGTTCCCTTCAGATATTTCAAGATTCTTTTAGCCGCCGTGTAATGAGATTGCTTTGGATTTGCTTGGAACCTTCCGCACACTCCAACCGCAAACAGAATATCAGGTCGGCTAGCTGTGAGATACAACAGCGATCCGATCATTCCTCGATATGCTGTGATGTCAACGGCTTGACCATCATCATCTTTGTCCAGCTTCACGGAAGGACTCATTGGCGTAGCCGCTTCGGCACATGTATCCATCCCAAATCTCTTCAGCAGTTCGGCTGTATATTTCGGTTGGCTTATAAAGATTCCGGCTTCCATCTGCTTAACCTGAAGTCCTAGAAAGAAGCTCATTTCCCCCATCATACTCATTGAAATCTATCAGTCATCATTTTCGAAAATTTGTCACATAACTTTGGATCGGTTGACCCGAATATGATATCATCAACATAAATTTGAACAAGTAAAATTTGCTCCTTTCTTTCAAATTTAAAGAGGGTTTTGTCTACTGAACCTATTGTAAATTTGTGATCAAATAGAAATTGAGTCAAAGTATCATACCAAGCTCTTGGAGCTTGTTTCAAACCGTAAAGGGCTTTATTCAGCCGGTAAACGTGATTTTCATGTTCTGGATTTTTAAAACCTGGAGGTTGATTGACATACACCTCTTCATTTACTTTACCGTTTAGAAAAGCGCTTTTTACATCCATTTGATAAACTTTGAACTTTTTGAAAGCTGCATATGCTAAAAATATTCTGATGGCCTCAAGTCTAGCTACAGGGGCGAATGATTCTTCAAAATCAATGCCTTCTTCCTGCTTATAGCCTTGAGCCACTAACCGGGCTTTGTTCCTCGTAACTAAACCGTCTTCATTGAGTTTATTTCTGAATACCCATCGTGTGCCTATAACCGGTTTGTTTTTCGGTCTAGGAACTAGGTACCAGACTTTATTTCTCTCAAACTCGTTTAATTCCTCTTGCATTGCCAAGATCCAATCTGGATCTGATAGTGCTTCATCCACCTTTTTCGGCTCAATTTGTGATATGAAAGCAGAGTTTCCATAGTGATCCAAATTTTGTTGCCTAGTTCGGACGGGTGAGGATATGTTACCTATTACTAGTTCAAGAGGATGATTTTTGTTCCTTCTGAGGTTAATCCGAGACGTGTCTACCAAGCTTTCGGCTGGCTGATCAAGGTTAGACTGATCGGTAGGTTGAACAGAGTCAGACCGACCGATTTCTTCAGTAGAAACTGAATCGTCAACTTTCTGCGGTAAAGCAGCTTGATCAGGTTGAATTTCAACATCAACCGCTTGGTCCTTGACAAAGCGTCTAAAAACCGGAACCTCGTCTTCATCATCAGAATAGATATTGAAATTTTCCATTCTGTTGTGAAGGTCGAAGGGTAATGCAGTGTTTCGCTCAACCGATTCATCGAAAACAACGTGTGCGGTTTCTTCAACTGTTAAAGTCCTAGTATTGTATACTCTGTAGGCTTTACTCACAGCTGAATATCCCAACATTATTCCCTCATCGGATTTAGCATCAAAAGCGGTCAAGTACTTCTTGCCGTTATTGTGAACAAAGCATTTACTACCAAAAATTCGAAAATACCGTACACTTGGAATTTTATCAAAATAAATTTCAAAAGGAGTTTTCGAAAACCGTTTAGTCACTAGAGATCGATTTTGTGTATAGCAAGCGGTGTTGATAGCTTCAGCCCAAAACTTTTGAGCGATACCCGAATCGGCTATCATTGACCTTGCGGCTTCCTTGAGAGTTCGGTTTCTTCTCTCAGCCAGGCCGTTTTGTTGAGGAGTTCTGGCACTAGACAACTCGTGCCTAATACCGGAATCATCAAGAAAAGTAGTTAAATTACTGTTAATAAA
Source organism: Impatiens glandulifera (assembly GCF_907164915.1). Taxonomy (NCBI): domain Eukaryota; kingdom Viridiplantae; phylum Streptophyta; class Magnoliopsida; order Ericales; family Balsaminaceae; genus Impatiens; species Impatiens glandulifera. The sequence goes on from NW_025918982.1 coordinate 4,260, forward strand.
CTCAGTTCCTCTATCACTTCTAATTTTGTTTACTCGAATAGATTTTTCATTTTGTATTCTTAAAATCTGTTTAATCAAGTTTGAAGTTGCTTGATTCTTAGAAGCTAGGAAAGTAACCCAAGTAAATTTGGAGTAATCATCAATAACTACCATAGTATAATGCATGCCTCCTAAACTCGTTACTTTAACCGGACCGAACAAGTCCATATGCAACAGTTCTAAACATCTTTCAGATTGATAATTTCCTTTACTTTTAAAAGATGATTTCACTTGTTTTCCCATTTGACATGCAGCACATACTTTATCTTTTGAAAATTTAACATTTGGAAAACCGTGAACCAGTTCCTTGGAACAGATAAAGTTAATCGTTTTGAAATTCAAGTGATTTAACCGTTTATGCCAAAGCCAATTTGGATCATTTCCGGCTATCATACACACAGGTTTTTCGAAATCAGTTTTCCAGTTCACTTTGTAAATGTTTCCTATCCGGTTACCGATTAACAGAGTGTCATCATTTTGATTTTTGACTAAACATGAGTTTTTATGAAATTCAACTTTGTAGCCCACATCACACATCTGGCTTATGCTTAGTAAATTAAAGCTTAGTTTTTCTACTAATAGCACATTATTTATGGATAATTCACCATGGACAATCTTACCCTTGCCCACAGTTTTACCTTTTGAATTATCTCCGAATGTGATGAATGCTCCGGTTTCGTACTTGATGTCGGTCAGTAGTTCCTTGTTTCCGGTCATGTGCCTTGAGCATCCACTGTCCAAGTACCATTCAGAATTCCTTAACCGATTACTCCTCCTAACCTGCAACAAACAATTATTTACACCTTTTTAGTACCCACATTTAGTTGGGTCCATGGTTGATTAGTCCCTTTGGGATCCAGACTTGAATTAGTCGGATCACTTTCCCGTTTATTGTTTTGATAATATTTGGCCTAACTTCTTGGCCGTTGCTCAAGAATGCCTTATGTGGTGATGGGCTTCTTTGATGTCGGTTTTTATTATTTTTATTTGGTTTCCGGTTGGCTTTCCTTCTCTCAGGATGAAGCCATTTTTCAGATTCGTTAGGACCTACATATTTAAGCGTTTCTTCCGGTTTTAGGTCATTTTCTGTTTGTGAGCTTTTGACAAATTTTATAAATGGAAGATTGTTTTTCGTTAGTTTCATCCCGTTAGATTGTTTTGTTTCATTTTGTTTACTTGGATCATAACCGATACCATATCTACACTTCGGATGTCGTTTATAGTTACACATTTGTTTTACTACTTGACGTGATCTCTCCCACGCAGCCGTGACGTACATTGCTCGTTCATCGGTTTCCATTACCGGTTGAACTGTCTCCTCATCGTCCGAGAGTAGTTCATCCGGTTCATGTGTTTTGATCTCATATGTTTTATCGTTTTTATCATTTATTAGTTCGGTTTTAGGTTCTACAGGTGTTGACATATACGCAGATATATTTCTGAACTCAGCAACCATTTGGTTGAGTGCAGATACTAGATCTTCTTTAGTAAATTCATCAGAAGAGAAATCAAATACCTCTTCGTCGTTTGCCATGAAGCATGTTACTTTCTCTTCACCATCTTCATTGTCGGAATATGCCCATTCGCTTCCACCATCGGATGCAATGAGAGCTTTTTGGATCTCCTTTCCTTCATCAGCATGTTGATCATTATTTCTTCGGTAGTCGTTTCGTTGGTTATTGTTGTTTCCCCGATAATTGTTTCCTTGATAATTGTTTCCCTGATACCGGTTGCCTTGATAATTATTCCCTTGATGATTTCCTTGATAATTTCCTTCCGGTTTTCTATCGTCTCTTCTTGGTTTTCTACACTCTGACCTGAAATGTCCAAAACCATTACAGTTATAGCATCTTTTGTTTGATTTATCTACATAGTTATAATTAAAGTCATTATTAGATGGTGGTTGGCTCTTCTTCATGAATTTCCCGAATTTCTGGGCTAGCATTGCCATCACATCGTCGGTTATTTGATCAGTGTTTTTGACTGGAGCCGGTGCGGTTGATACTGGAGCCGCCGATTCCACCGATGTGACTAAGGCTCTTGTTGCGGTTGATGTAGATGTTTCATCTTCGATCCGAGAATTGATCTCGAATTCGTAGGCTTTCAAGTCCTCAAACACATCATGCAATTTCATCTGCCCAAGGGTGCTGGACTCCCTCATCACCATGGTCTTGATATCCCACGTGCTTGGCAGTGATCTTAGAGCTTTGATGATCACTTCTCGGTTGTCATACTTCTTTCCGAGTGTCTGAAGCTCGCTTACTACGCTGGTGAACCGGTTACTAAATTCTTTCATATTTTCTCCCGGTTTCATCCTTATGTTTTCGTACTTCTGCGTAGCCACCAAGATTTTATTCTCCTTGGTTCTTTCGTTTCCCTCGTGTATCTGGATGATCGTTTCCCAGGCTTCCTTTGCATTGTCACACTCTGATATTTTGTTCAAAGTGTTATTATCTATAGCCTTATAGATATGCCTCATGCAATGGTTGTCCAGGTTGCTTCTTCTCCGATCTTCACTTGTCCACTGGCTTTCCTCCTTGTTGATCTTGATCGGTCCTTCTTTCAGGACTCGGCTCATCTCATCATCTAATGTTATCAGATGTAGATACATCTGTTTCTTCCAACTGCTAAATGCTTCGCTGTTTAGCATTGGCGGCTTGTCGCTGTGAGTCATGCTTCCCACCATCTTTGGTTGCTTGAGTGCTAAGAACCTCGCTCTGATACCACTTGTTAGGATCGGGGACGCCCTTGGAGGACCGGGGTGTTTTCCGGTTTCGGTAAGGGTGGCCGCTTACACAACACACAACTTGGTGATAGTCCAGTTAGAGACTATAACCGTTCTCAGCACTGCACAAACTGTCACAGACTCTTGAACCGGGTTCAAGGGCGGAAATGTCTGTTTCAGGTTGAAGCAACGTTTGCGACTTTAGATGATGTTTAAGAAGGAGTCGGTTTAATGGAGGTGAGTGACCGGTTTTTGAAGAACGATTAGTTTGCGATTTACGTTTAGAAAGAGCGGGAAATGAAAGCGAATGAAAGAACACGAGACAAGGAAATTTGTTTATGGATGTTCGGAGCAAACCCTCCTACGTCACCCCTTCTTCTCAGGTTATGAGAAGGATCTCCACTAACTCTTTAGAGTTACAATTACACTTCCGGTCGAGCCCAACTTCGCTACTCGCCGGTTACACCAAACTCACCCTTTGATGTAATACAATTACTCAATACAAACACACACAAAGAACTTCCGGTTTTAGGCACACCGGCTTTAGAATACAGAACTTTATCTCTCTAGAATTTAATGCTTTATGACTTTTTGAATTTATGATGCTCACACCTACGAGTACCGAACTGCATTGAATGAAGACGATCCGTCTTCCTTTTATAGTTGAAAGTAGCCAACGGTTACTTTCTTCTCTCTCTTGCGGATTGGTTGATCGTCATCACGCCTGTTTGCAGAAAGGTTGCTTGCACGCTTCAACTTCCTCAACACCTGGCATTCATGCAGGTGACTCTGAGCATATGATGACATAGGCGGTTTTCAGATTGATACACGTGTTTAACATCCGCCTCCGGTTGTCAGCATCGGATCAACAAAGCATCATTGCTTTCCTCGCATGCTTCTGATCGGATCCGATCTTCTTTTATTCTTTCAAGACACGTTTCTTCCGTCATGGTACGTCACTCTTGAGATTTGAATCTTCTGACTTTTGATCTGTACTTTCCGGTTTCTGTGTCTTGTGCATTATGATCCGGTTGGAGTGTAATCTTTTGTTCTTCGTTAACCGGTTGCTTGAGAGAGTGAAGCCGGTTCCTGTGATCTTTTGACTTGATCACTTGAGGCTGGTTTCTTTGAAGTAGTAGCAACCGGTTATTGATGCAAGATTTCCGGTTCCGGTTTGTTAAGTACCTGCACATGAAATTTAACTTCTGTTTAGTTTGTCTGGCCGGTTCCAAAATTAATCTACTTAATTTTTCTATCATAACCACTGATATTTTGATAATAAAATAACTTATGAGTTTTGATACAGGTGTATTGAGACAATATGTTATAAGACTTGGATCTAATGAGGGTCATTAGACCGATTTTGATTTTCAATTGAATAGAATTAAATGTACAGTCTAACTCATCGGAGTTAGACGTGTAGTCTAATAGACGTGTAAAGAATTAGATGGATGGTCTAATGAATACACAGAATTAGACGTAAGTCTAATGGAATTAAACGTACAGTCTAACTCATCGGAGTTAGACGTGTAGTCTAATAGATGTAAAGAATTAGACGGATGGTCTAATGAATACACGGAATTAGATGTAAGTCTAATGGAATTAGACGTACAGTATAACTCATCGGAGTTAGACGTGTAGTCTAATAGATGTAAAGAATTAGACGGATGGTTTAATGAATACACGAAATTAGACGTACAGTCTAACTCATCGGAGTTAGACGTGTAGTCTAATAGATGTAAAGAATTAGACGGATGGTCTAATGAATACACGGAATTAGACGTAAGTCTAATGGAATTAGACGTACAGTCTAACTCATCGGAGTTAGACGTGTAGTTTAATAGATGTAAAGAATTAGACGGATGGTCTAATAAATGCACGGAATTAGACGGGTAGTCTAATTAATGAAAGTTAGACGTGAGTCTAACTCCTTCAGACAAGTCTGAGGTAGAACCGGAATTAGACGTGCAGTCTAACTTAGTGGAGTTAGACGTGCCAGTCTAATGGTTATTGAATAATTAGACGGGTAGTCTAATTAATGAAAGTTAGACATGAGACTAACTCCTTCAGACTAGTTTGAGCTAGAACCGGAATTAGACGTGCAGTCTAACAAATCCTAAGGACAACGGACAATCAGCCCGAACAATCGAACCTGTTTTTGCCTTAACGAACGAACAAGCAATCTGATTTTGCAGAGAGAGAAACTACTCAATCATCTTTTATACTGAACTTATTCTATGAAGCTTCTTTTTTATTGTACTGTGTGTGAATCGAGAGAGAGAAATCTAGAATCAAAACACCTTTAGCTGAGTGATATTCTTCATCTTGTAATTGAACAGAAAGTGTTCTGTCTAAGCGTGTGTGTAAACTGTATTTGATTCTAATCATATTATAGTGAATCCTTCCAGTAGTTGGATGAAGGGGTGACGTAGGAGAGTTTTTCCGAACATCCATAAACAAACTGTTGTGTTCTTCATTTCTGTCATCTTTTCATATTTCATCTTGTGCTTCAAACCCAAGTAACAATTCCGCCTTGAATCTGTTTCAAGTGTTTACACAAGTTTGCGTAGAATAGAAAGCGAATTAAATCCCTAACAGGATTTCTTTCAAACTATTTTTCATAAGCCTTTATCCTTAGCCAAACCCCCGTCTCTATCGATAAAGCCGATCCTATCAGATACAAATGTTTCAAAAGGCAAGTTTATGTTGTAGAGATAAACATTTAATCCACATGAGAGTCGCTAGAAAGCTGTAACCCCAAAAAATCCCTTTGCAAAGGTTCCCGTAAAATGCCCGAGGTTCGAGAATTCAACCTTGGTTTACCTGTCGGGAATTTTATTTTAAAATAAAATATTTTTTTTTTTAAATATCATTGATTCCTACATCTTTTGTAAATTAGTTAAAAATAATTAATTTCAGGGTTCAATTTTAAATATTCTAAGGATTTATGATAATCAAATCACAATTTAATTTTTTAGAAATCATTTACTTTAATTAATTAAACATAATTAATTTAAAAGATTATTTATTTTAAAACAGAGTCATCAATTGATTTTTGAAAAAAATAATAAAAGTTGACATACATATACAAACGTAGTGACCAGACTTTTCTTTTAGTTCGTAGTTTGGTGATACTCGGGAAATGGTTTTTGCGCTTCATCCTCCATACCTATTTTAAAAATGGTTTCTACTTATAAAGTTGAATTTTGAAAATCGGTTGTATAATGTTTGAGTTTTAACCAATTATTTTTCAGTCCTAGTCATGCTTCTAAGTTTTAGCGTTATTTAAAATATTGAAAGAACCGTATTTAAAATGTTGGTACATGTTGCGGTTGATAACTATGGAGGAAATACCTGAAGAATATCGGTCATTTTTAAAGGCAATAAGGTTTAAAAATAAACACCAAACGATTCTTTGTTGAAATATTTTTGTGGAAATATCCCAAAAATATTTAAAATGCATTTTCTAATTTTTTTAAATTTTTAGAAAATGATTTGGAGTCCCAAAATTACAAAATTAATTTTGGATATTTAAAAGGAGAACCAAATAGGCCTTAGGACCAGATTTATAAGCACGGGGTTCATTTTTATCGATCGAGGTCAAAAGACCTCGGTCCGGGTCGAGGAGCCCCTCGATTGAGGCTTAGGATCTTTAGTCTAAATACCGATGTCCCTCAATCGAGGTCTTAAGTACTCTCGTTCATTGGCTAATCTTACTGGTTTAGGCTTAAAAACTATTGGTCATGGGTTAGTTTGGGGCTATGTTTCTCGGTCGAGGTGTATAAACCTCTTGGTCCTATGTTAGTTCTAGGCTAAGTCCCTTGGTCATAGGTTTGGGATTCTCGGTTCCAAGATCGGACCACTCAGTCCTAGGGTTTGGGATTTTCAATCCCAAGATCAGACCTCTAGATCATAGGGTTTAGGATTATGGGTCCCAAGGTCAGATCTCTAGGTCTAAGGTAAGAATCCTCGGTCAGATCTTTCGGTTCTAGCTCAAGAACATCGGTCCTAGGTCTCGGTCGAAGGTTCAAATTCTCGATCCTAAGCTTGGTCCGGACTTACGATCCTTGGTCGTACCTCTCGACCCTAGGCTCACAGGCCTCAGTGCTCAAGAACACTAAAATGCGGGTTTTTAAATTCATTTTTAGCTCTAATTCTTTTATCGAAGAGCTTAGAGCTTAGTATAGATCGAATTGGATGATTATCAATTGGATGATTTATCACCGTAATTATAGTTGTAGTTGTTTGTCGGTTGGCTTTTCTTCATGAATTTGCAGAACTTCTTTGCGAGCATTGCCATTGCATCCTCGGAGAAATGTTCTGCGGATTTGATCGGTACAGAAGTCGCTGGTACTATGGATTTAACTAGTTCCTTAGTAGCGGTTGATGTTGATGCTTCATTTTCGATCTTGGATCTCATTTCGAACTCATATGCCTTCAGATCTTCGAATACATCATGTAGCTTCATTTTGTCTAGGCAGTTTGATTCTCTCATCACCATCATCTTTATATCCTATGCACTAGGAAGAGATCTTAAAGCTTTGATGATTGTTTCCTTGTTATCATATTTCTTTCCAAGAACAGACAGCTCATTTACCACATTTGTGAAACGATCACTGAACTCCTTCATGGTTTAACCTGGCCTCATCTTGATGTTTTCAAACTTCTGGGTAGCCACCATTATCTTATTTTCCTTGATTCTTTCATTTTCCTCATGAAGTTGAATCACTGTTTCCCATGCCTCCTTTGCAGTTTTGCATTCTCTGACCTTACTGAAAATATTTCTGTCCAGGGATTTGAAGATGTGACTTCTGCAGTGATTATCCAGATTATTTCTCCTTTTATCATCGGCTGTCCATTCCTTTCTATCTTTCTCAATCTTTATCGGTCCATCAGACAGAATGAATGTCATCTCATCATCCATAGTGACCAGGTGCAAATGCATGCATATGTTCCTGTTGGCGAAGTCGTCTCCTTCTAGCATTGGAGGTTTCTCGCCGAAAATCATGCTTGCTTGCTCCGTGTTGCTTGAGTATTGAAACTGACTGCTCTGATACCACTTGTTAGGATCTAGATCGCCGATAGTGGACCGGGGTCCGGCTAAAGGAGAATCTCTAACTACACTCAACAGTTGGCGCTAATCCGGTTAAGAATTAACACCAGTCTCAATACTGCACAAGCTGTTACAAACCCTTGAACCGAGTTCAAGTGTGGAAGTGGTTTGTTTCAGATTGAAGTAACACACACACAGGATGGATAGAGATGCGGTTTGGAGAATGTTGGTTGAGGATTAGTGAGGCGGTTAGAATAATATGAGTCGGTTAGAATATGGAACCGGAAGAAAGTAAAACGCGAGACAGGTTTTTATGGATGTTTGGAGATAAAACTCCTACGTCACCCCTTCTTCTCAAACCACGAGAAGGATATTCACTAAGGAATACACAAACACAATACACGATCGAGTCTTATTTACTGCTCGATAATCACTCTTACAATTCTCACAGAAATTGTAATACACTTCACAAACATACACACTTAAGCTTTAAATCTTAGAAAGATAATGGCTTTGATCACTTTGTAGTTTTTTTGGCTTGTTCTCTTTGTTTCTCTATATGTTCTTGCTTCTTCAGCTTCTCCTTTTATAGGTGAAATGTGCCAACGGCCACATTTCTTCAACGGATACCTTCAAGGTAATCCTTGAATCTGATTGGTTGAGCAGAGGATCAGCATAGCATTAAATGCGATTTAGGCTTCCAAGGCATGGAGCAGACCGGCTTGATTTGTCTTTGCTTGATTATAGCAACTGTGGGTTGGGCAGTTGCCTGCACCTGGGAGGTTGCTCCTTTGACTTACACCAGAATGGTAACTTTTCTTCAGGCAATCTTCTGCAGCTTGCAACATATCATCAGACTTGTATGAATATGGCAATATTACAGTCTGAGTCTTTGATGTCATCTTCTGCATATGCCAAAAGTTTTTACTTGCACCAATTTGTAATTTATTCTTTATTTGATATTCTTGACTTCTTTCTCTAAATAGTCTTCTCGTTGGATTTGTTCTTTGGATTTGGATTGAATACTTAATTCCAACTGATCATGTTAACCGGTTGTTCAGTTCAATCGGATATCTTCAGGTTTTGGATTTGTCACTTGCTTCTTCTAGCTGGCTTGATTTCTTGACCGGTTAGAATTCTTGACCGTTCCTGCACAATAATTTAGTTTTGTTAAGTTCTTATTAACCGGTCAATTTTATCTAACACAACTAATTACATCAAATGAAGGAATGCCACGTACGCAAATGTCCTTCCAACAGTTTGTCTAGTACAAGACAATTTCAGAAGGATGTTCGGCACACTACCAGTTCGGTACGGCCACGATCCATTTGCTCAGTGTCTGCAGATTTCTGGTACTATGGGAGGCCTTCCAATGGACGTTTGCCACATGTCCATGAAGAAGATTCGACCATTGATGTCCTTATACTACAAATAGATGCTCAAGGACAACGGACGAATCATCTTACCGACTTACTGGTTACTGACTTTAACATTTTGCTTACACATTCACTCTTGCACTTAGTGATTTCTTACATTCTTCAAGTTCAAGAAAGAAAGAAGCAATTACTTTATATATGTGAGAATATTGTTGAGAATATTGTAAGTTGAACAGAGGTTGTTCTGTTCAATAGAGAGTTAGCTAGTTCAGTAAGCTATATTTGATTCAAAGTATTTTGTGGATATCCTTCCGGTTGTGGAAAATTGGTGACGTAGGAGGGTTTCCGAACATCCGTAAACAACTCCCTGTGTTATTTATTTTGTCATTCATCTTTCATTGGTTTAAAACTTCAAATTTGACGAACATTTCCTCACTTGAATCTGTTTTAAGAGTTCGAATGATTTTTTTGAAGAATATAAACATATATTAATCCCTCACAGTATTACTATCGAATCGTTTATCATAAACTATTATCAATAGTCAGACCCTAGTCTCTATTGTTAGCACCAATCCTATCAAGTGATATCAGAGCCTCGTTTTTTATTCTCAAGCACCAACAAAAACCAGAATCATGACTAAAGATGTCACCTCCTCCAAGATTCCTATGTTTTCGAAAGAAAACTACATCGTGTGGAAGAAGAGAGTTTGTGTTCATCTTGCGTCCATAGATGATAACATGTGGAGTGTTGTCATACAAGTCCCTATCAAGATATAGAAAGACAGATTTGAGTGGACAAATGAAGACAAGAGGAAGAACAACCTCGACAATTTGGTCATGGGTATCTTATACAGATCTCTTGACGATAGCATGTTCAACTACATCATATCTTGTGAGTCTGCCAAAGAAGTTTGGGAAAGACTCACTCAACTATGTGAAGGCAACGAGTAAACCAAAGAAAACAAGATTACGGTTGCCACCCAGCAGTTTGAAAACTTTAAGATGCGTCATGAAGAAACGATGTTTGAGTTTGATGAAAGATTCGATAAAATTGTCACCACTCTATCTATTCTGGGCAAGACCTACAACAACAGAGAGATTGATATAAAGGTCATGCGAGCTTTGCCAAGGGAGTGGGACATTAAGACTATGGCGATGAGGGAGTCCAAAGACCTCAATAAGATGGAGCTCTTTGACTTGCTTGCCGATCTGAAGACTTATGAGTTCGATTTGAACTCTTGGATTGAAGAGGAGCACCCCCCCATCCACCATCATAACCAAGGCTTTGGTGTCTTCTGAGAAGCCACCAGTGGCCACTAAAGTAAAGACGACTTTCCAGTAGCTCAGCAGCGATGCGATGACTCTCTTTATGAAGAAATTCGGCAAATTCATGAAGAAGATCAATTCTAACTCAAACTCTTCAAACAATAACAATGATGATAAAACTAAATCTAAGGCTAACGTGACATGTTTTAAACGTGGTATACCAGGTCATTAAAAGTCGGAGTGCAGGAAGCCAAAACGTGATGAGAAGAAGAAAGACAACGAAAATGAGTTGAAGGCCCTCATGGCGGATGACAACAAGGCTAAGTGGATGCAAAGTGACTCAAATGACTCATCATCCACTGATAGTGATGATGAAGAGTTTGCTTGATTCATGGCAATAGAAGAGGAAGACTCTGAGGTATTTGATTTCTCTTCAGAAGAGTTTTTATGAGATGACTTAGTTACTACACTCATTGACATGGTCATGGAGTACAAAAATTTATCTAAATCTCAAAATGAAATAAGGTCAAAATCTGAAAATGATGAACCAATTTTTTCTCAAACCTCCGAACCAAAAGTTTTTGAAAACAACATGAATGAGCTCTCATCTGAAAATGAGACGCTCAAGGAAAAGATTTAAACTATTTCTTCTGAAAACCAACGTTTAACTTATATTGTCAGTTCTTGGACAAGGTCTGGAGAAACTGTCAAATATCAGATTAGTCTATTAAGGTCTGCCGGATGTAAATCCGGTTTAGGATTTGATAGCGATGACTCAGACAAGTCCTGTAAGAAGTTAAACTCAGCAACTGATAATCTTAAGCAATAAGCTTTATCAAAGGGAGTCTAACTGATAATGGAACTGATCCAAGTTTTGAGGATCCTACCCTAAAGGATGAGATTACTTATGTTCCGCCAATTATAAGTTGGATGAAACTAAAAATAGAAGCAGCCAGCAAGTCTGGAATATCAAAACCTAACAAGAAGTCAAGGAGTTTTAAACAAAAACCATCTTCTAAGGTTAAGGGATCAACTGCTAGTAGGAAGACATCTGCTAAGCCTAAATTAGACGCACTAATCACAATACCAAATGGGAAATCCATCATAATAACTCGAATATGGATCCCTAAGGGACTAATTGATCGAGGACCCAAGTGAATGTGGGTACCAAAAGCTGTAAATACATTTTTGTGTAGGTAATACATGATAACTGCATGGAGGAAACTTGGAGCACACTCTTTTGAGAACACGCTCCAGAAGATCAACAAGTGGCACATTTGCCACTCCTATGTACTAAGTTTTTCTTTCTTTAAAATATTTTTGGTCTTGAGGACCTCAAATCATTTATTCAATTATTTATTTTAAATATGTATAAATTGAGGGGGAAATTTAATATTTAAAATGCTCAGACAGATGCTCGCAGACAAAAGATTTAATCGGTCCATTAGATGAGCACGTTCAAAAGAAAACCAAGTATTTAGACATATATTTGCTTATGCAGTTTATGCTTCTATGTTGGATAATTGTCTTGGTTTATAACATACGCAAGTTAGACGTCTAAGTATAATAAACGTTTAGACGTCTATAAGACAAGTGTGGTTAGACGCTCACGTCTAACTAGACACACGTCTAACACGTGGTGTTCAAGTGTAATTAGACGTCTACATCTAATAGACATCTTTAAGACAAACGTGATTAGACGTCTGTGTCAAAAGACCCCTACGTCTAATAGACGTCTATTCAACCAAGACGCCAAAATGTATAAGCAAGTTAGACGTCTAACTACGTGTGTAGTTAGATGCTTCATCTTCGGATTAATTGAGGACAGTTGTCAATATGCGATGTCATCTAATCTTTCCCGCCCAAACATTAAAGTAGTTATTTTCTAAACTCAAAGAACTTGAAGATACGTCTCTTTCAATGTTAAAGAAAATAACTAATATACCCTTAATTAGTAAGATATTTTTGGTAAACACACAGTTAATAATGACTACCTTTGGGAAAAAGGCTCCTATAATTAATTGAAGGTTTTCTTTCTCAAAAAGTGACGATTAAACTTGTGACTTTTCAGATTCTATTTAAGGACATTTTGCATGTGTTCTGGATTCTTACGCTTACAATTTTCTTAAGGACCCTAGTTTTCTCTCTACCTTCTCTCTAAGAAATCTTGTTCATCTTCATCTCCTATTCTAAAAAATGGTCAACAAGAAGCTTATCTCTCTTGCTCACAACACCCTGTAGGTAGATTTTGATTATGTTTACTCTTTCGATCAACATGATGTTGTGGATATGTCCCATTCTCTTCAGTACTCTGGTCTTCAGAAGTATCACGGCGGTCCTTACATTTTCTATGAAAAGGAGGTCCGTTCTTCAAGACGGCGAATGTGGTAGGAGATTCTATAACGGCGATGGTGAATGGAAATGTTATTTCCTTCGGTGAATCGGTATATGATGAGTTCCTCGAACTACCATCGGAGGGTCACACCTTTGACACGGCGCTTCCAGCCGAAACTATTTCGGAAATGCATATTGTTTTCTCAAACGATGACAGTTCTATCAGATTAAACGGGAAGAAGAAGGCCCTGAAGCCGCATTTTATTCTTCTAAACGATATTGTGGCGAAGGCTCTTCAGGGCAGGGTATGTTCGTTCGATCTGTACAGCTAGGACCGTTTCGATTATTTGACGATTATTTCTAAAGGTATGTCAATCAACTGGGCATCCACTTTATTTTTGAATCTCTGCTAGTTGGTTTATTTTAGGAACAAGAAGAGTGTGGACTTCTCAGTCCAACGCGACTGGTTTATGGAGCATTTGGGTGTTCCTATGGGCGAGGGTGAGGCTATTAATCCTAGTCGCATATTTAAAAAAAACAATTTAATTATAACAATTCTGAAGATTATTTAAACTTAAATCTAAATTAATTATTTTTATAATTAATTTCAAAAGCTATGAGAGATCATTTAAAATCTTTTAAAATAATGTTATTCTTCACTAACTATAGTATTCAGGTCATTAACAAATGTAGTATTATTCATGAACCATAGTATCATTATTGTGTCACGCGTAATGTGTATTTTTCTCGCACTATATATTATTCTTTACAAACCATAGTATTCAGGTCACTAACAAATACATACATGATCGTCACGAATCAACTAACTATAACATAAAATGCACATTTGACATACTCATTTTTACGATGGTTATCTTCTTCAAACTAAAGAGGGAGGGTAATCGAATGTGATGGTTGTCTTCTTCAACTATTGTAAATATTGAACGGGAAGTTGGAGAGTTGTGGGGATGAGGGAGAAACCGATCTTGATTGCTGATGTTGAACGGAAAATTGGAGAATCGTGAGAATGAGGGAGAAACTGCTGATGATAACGGGAAGTTGAAGAGACCTATAATGAAAAGAGGGATGAGGGTTTTCAAGGAAGAGAAGATGAAAAAAAGGAATAGAAAGGGTTTGACACCTTAAAACCCAAAAAGGGATATTAAGGAAAATATATGAACATTTCATGCTCAAAATATAATTTTTCAAACTTTATTAATTTGGAGTTATTTTCCATATTTAATCTCTTAATAGGATCATTTAGTCAAATTTCACATTTTACTATCATCTTTTGTTAATATTTTTGCATATTAATTTTAGATGGTAATTAATTAGAAGATATGAAAATTAATATTATAAAGTATAAAGTATCAAAATGAGATAAAATATTTATTTATGTACTATAAATTTTGACATATTTATATTTTTTAATAAAATAATATAGTTTAAATTTATTTGTAATTTCTTTTTTTATTTTATTAAAATTATTTAATATGTGATTTTTTTTTATAATATTTATTTGATCATATAATATTGATAAATTTAATTAAATAATTTTTTTAATATATATTTTTTTATCATTAATTTTAAATAAAAAATTATTATAAAATAAGTGATGTTTTATATTAAAATTAAAATTAAAATTATTTGATTAATCTTTGTCAAAGAGAGGGATCATCGTGTTCGTACACGTGTTATATATTGGATATCTAGGCCAGGTGAGATAGCCCTCGAAATTACTAGAATTGTCTCTCCCGGCTTTTAAATGCACTAGCACGCAGCCGATCCAAGGCCAATTGCAGAGTATTGAAGTGATATATTTGTACAAAGAAAGCTTTCTAAGAATTTTCAAGATAATCGGCACAGCACAGAGATGGCCTTAATTCCGAGCATTTTTGGCGGTCGACGAAGCAACGTCTTCTTCGATCCCTTCTCTCAAGACCTCTGGGATTAGACCTTCGAATCAGGATTAATCCCTTTCTCCTCCTCCAATTCCTCTCACCGCGAGACCTCGGCCTTCGCAGCCGCCAGATTCGACTGGAAGGAAACGCCGGAGGCTCACGTGTTTACGGCAGACTTACCTGGGCTGAAGAAGGACGAGGTCAAAGTGGAAGTCGAAGAAGATCGGGTTCTTCAGATCAGCGGGGAGAGGAACAAAGAACAGGAAGAGAAGACCGATACGTGGCATCGGCTGGAGCGGAGCAGCGGAAAGTTCCAGCGCCGGTTCAGGTTGCCGGAGAATGCCAAGATGGAGCAGATAAAGGCGACCATGGAGAACGGCGTCCTCAAGGTGACCGTGCCAAAGGAGCCCGAGAACAAGCCGGAGGTGAAGTCAATTGACATTTCCGGCTGAGAAGAGGTTCGCAGAAACAGCCTTCATAATAATATTAATAATTATCTTCGTGGGAGTCTTGAGTTGTCAAAAGGATTTTCAGTATGAGTTTGTGTTTGTATCCATCCGGTGATGGAAGTGAATGAAATCAAGTTTTCAACTTATTTGTTAAAAGTCTGATATCAGTAAAATTAAATAATATTAACATGTTATTATTAATACATAAAAGAGAATTTACATTCAAAGAGAATGTTTTACTGCTTGTTTCAACGTTGTTAGAAAAATGATGGTAGTGTTGACTTGATCTTAACTAATAGTATGTTAAGGGGAAATAGGGGAAATTTGATTGGGTTATTTCCACTTTTAACATGTGATTAATAATTTTATCATTTTTGACCTTTTGCCAAGGCAAAAGGTCAGTTTTACCCTTTATTAAAAAAAAAAAATTGATTTTCATTCTCTCCCGTCGTTCCTTTCCCCAGTTCTCCTTTCACTCCCTCTCTCTCGTTTCCAACTTCCCGAAGACGACTGATCAACCCCGAAGACGACGACGACGACGAAGAGCCCCCGAAACATCGACGACGTCCTCTCCCTCTAACCCTCCCTCGAACCCCGACGAGCTCCGACGACAAACAAGAGCCCCCGACGAGAATCTCAACTCCAGAACGTCGAAGGTGAGTTTATCTTCCCCGTTTCTATCCGTTTCTATCCTAGTTCTCCGTTTTATATCCATGCATGCTATAATGGAGGAATGGTTTTGGGTATTGTTTAGGTTTAGGTATGTGTTTAGGTTTAGGTAGTGTTTATTGTTTAGGTTTATTGTTTACGTTTAGTTTTGGGTTTAAAATGCTTCTGTCGAAGGCTGTTGCAGGGTTTTGGGTTTATTGTCGATGGCGACGATGCATTTTCGCAAACGACAGAATATACTATTCGCCTGCGACAGATGCACTGTCGTCTGCGACAGATGCACTTTCGTCTGCGACATATGCACTGTCGCCTGCGAAATATGTCATATTTCCTTTAAATTAGTGGTATTTACTTTCATTATTCTGACTTATTGATTTTTTGCAGATGGCACCAACCAAATGCAAAAACAAAACTGTAATTGAGAACTTTCCTGGACGTGTTTCATGGAAATCTACTTGCACCTGCTTGTTAAAGACCAAGGACAAGTTTAATCACTTTGGTCTTATGGAAAGGGCTATGAAGAGTCAATTTCAGTATCTATTGAAAGCCCCGACTGTCATTTTCTCAGGAACAATAATCCACCAGATGTTGATCAGGAAAAGCAGCTCCAATTCGAAGGGAATAAGTTTCTTAGTCAATGGTCAACAGCTTTACTGGGGCATGAAGGAATATGCCGGCCTAAATTTTGGAAGATTTCCTGTGATTGAAAACTGGCACGCTGAAGTATGTCCACCCCTAGTCCATAAATACTTTGGTGGCAAAACAGTTGTTAAAGTGACAGAAGTTCAAAGTGTTTTCCTCAACTGCTCTGAGAAGGAGGATGCATGGAAGCTTGGGCTCATCAACCTTATCTACCAGTGTCTCTTTGGATCTGATAATAGGAAGAGGGTATGTTTGAAGATCTTCAGCATGGTGGAGGATATGGAAATGTTCCTTCAATTTCCATGGGGAAAGGTGTCATTCAATTTAACTTTGAAGGGTATTCACAAGGACATGAAACATCTCCGGCAGCTATATGTGGAGAAGAAGGAAACTTGCAAGGGGAACTGTGATGTTGCTTATACTATTAGTGGCTTCGCCATAACCTTCCAAGTTTGGACATTTTTGGTTATGAAGACATTTGTCCCCAAATTTGCGGATATGATCGAGGAAAAACATACATGCCCAAGGATATTACTTTTTACAGCCTCCAGAAGCAACACCAACACTAGCCAAGAGGTATCCAATGCCCTTTTCAAATGCAATGTCTTTAACAAGATTCATGAGTCTGAGGAAGAGAAGAGGAACTACTGTGGGGATGACTTTGAAGAAATGGGAGATTACATTTATGATGATTTATTTGAGGTGGATGGTAGGAAGAGAAAGAATGAAGATGGTACTCCCAAACAAACGCCCAAGAGGAGAACAATTAAAAGGACAGCAATTAAGAGGATCGAGTCTTGTGATGAATCTAGCGAAGACAGCTCTCGGTCTACTACTCGTGAATCAACCCATGTCCCTTCAGCAACGAGTCCTCAAAAGAAAGAAGACAGTTCTCCTACTAGGCAAGACAAGTTTGACAATCCGGTGACTAAAGCCCAGAATGATGACAAGTTTGATGAGCTTACAAAGGAAGTGAAGGAGTTGACAAGGGATGTGAAGGAGCTGAAAACTGAAATGAAGGTAATGAAAGAGGATCAACGGGTTATGTTCAAACACATAATCCAATTATTGGGTGAAATAAAACAACAAAAGAATGATGTTTCTGCTGCTGATGATTTAGTGGAGAAGGATTTGGAAATCAACAACGATGTTGCTGATGAGAATGATGATGTTGATGATCTGCCGAATGAAAAAGAAGATGCTGCTGATATGAATGATGTTGGGTTGGAGGAGTTGATGGGTTGGAGATGATAAACAATGATGATGTTGGGTTGGAGGATGCTGTTGTTGATGATTTGGAGATGATAAACAATGCTGCTGTTGTTGATGATGACAAAGATTCTTCTGTTGTTGATGGTTTGGAGATCAACAAAGAAGCTGTTGTTGATGATGATCAAAACATGGATGCTTCTGTTGTTGATGGTTTAGAGATGAACAAAGAAGCTGTTGTTGATGATGATCAAAACAAAGATGCTGCTGCTGAAACTGTTGTTGTTGAAACTGCTGCTGATGAAGAGGCTGTTGATGAAGAGGCTGTTGATGAAGAGGCTGTTGATGGTTTGGAGATCAACAATGAAGCCGAGCAGAATGAAAACAAAGTTGAAGAGGCTGAAAACAAAGTTGAAGAGGCTGTTGATGAAGAGGCTGTTGATGGTTTGGAGATCAACAATGAAGCCGAGCAGAATGAAAACAAAGTTGAAGAGACTGAAAACAAAGTTGAAGAGGCTGTTGATGAAGAGGCTGAAAACAAAGTTGAAGAGGCTGTTGATGAAGAGGCTGTTGATGGTTTGGAGATCAACAAAGAAGCCGAGCAGAATGAAAACAAAAATGAAGAGGCTGCAGCAGTTGTTGATAAGAATGCTGAGTTGGGAAAGAAAGAATTGGCCACGAAGAAGAAGAGGAAGGTAGTTTTGGCCAAAAATAGGTTGTAGTAGTTGGGCAAAAAAAGGAAGATGAATGAAGAGGCTGACATGGGAAAGATGAATGATGAAGAGCCTGACATGGGATAGAAGAATGATGAAGAGGCTGAGTTGGGAAAGAAGAAGGATGATGATGTATTGGTATTGACTCCAACAAGATTTCAAGGACAGAGTTTTCGGAGAAAAAAGAGGTCCACACAATTGGGGAACTATACAGATCCTAATGGAAAATCCTTTAAACTTATTGATCCAGTAACTGTAAATCCTCTTTTAGATTATGATAGTGAACTGTTGGATGATTTGAAACAATGGCTGAAGCTGGAGGATGATGACAAGATAAATCTGGTTCTTTTCCATGCTGGTCGAGAATTGTTTAACAGAATGTTGAGGCCTCAGAATTGGCTACATGATCAGGTAAGTTTTTGTTGTTGAAACTGTTTTTTGGGTATTGTATTAACAGCAGGTTAAAGAGAAATAGCAGGAATTGCATCTGGCGCAGGCGACAGTGCATCTGTCGCAGGCGACAGTGCATCTGTCGCAGGCGACAGTGCATCTGTCGCAGGCGACAGTGCATCTGTCGCAGGCGACAGTGCATCTGTCGCAGGCGGGAAATGCATCTGGCGCATGCGACAGATGCATCGTCGTCTGCGACAGAATGCACCGTCGCCTGCGACAGATGCATTTCCTGCTATTTCTCTTCATGTTCTGTGCTTAATTCATTCGATGATATGTTCTTACTTCATTTTCTCGAATCTGTCGCAGGAGATAGATGCAGCATGTTACATTCTTAAAAAAAGGGTTGCCAATTTTCCCAAGACTTATCAACCGATGGATTTCTCAATATGTGACTGTAATGTCACTACGAGGTTGTCATTACGTTATTCAAAGTTCTCCAAAAATCCACAAACATACAAATTCGACGATGACTTGATGGAATATTTCAGGGGTGATGAAGGAAAATTGATGACTT
Source organism: Impatiens glandulifera (assembly GCF_907164915.1). NCBI lineage: Eukaryota > Viridiplantae > Streptophyta > Magnoliopsida > Ericales > Balsaminaceae > Impatiens > Impatiens glandulifera. The sequence continues at coordinate 23,603 of NW_025918982.1, forward strand.
CTTGGATGATTGTAGATAAGATATATTTCCCTATGAATCTTAATATGAAGCATTGGGTCCTTTGTGAGGTGCAACTACATGATTGGTGCATCAATTTTTATGACTGCGAACAAGGATTTATCAAAAAGAATCACTATGACAAGTTCATGAAACCACTATGTGAAATGATTCCATATCTCTTTCTATTTGGAACGACCGAGTTTGACAGGATCAAGTATCCTAAGTTCAGTTTGGAAGGAATGTCATATGTTGTAATATCACACCCAAGAGTCCCCAAGTGCACGAAGAGTGGAGACTGTGGTCTTTTTACAATCATGTATTTGGAGTACCTTACTGCAAAATTGGATATATCAGCTGTGACATCAGAGAACATGGTTTTTTGGAGACAAAAATGGGCAGTTAGGTTGTTCCACCATATAATAGACCCATAGAAAATGGACATAATTTAGCTATGTATATTTTTGAATGTAAACCTTATGTATTTATTTTTTAATGTAATTTAGTTTGCTATTTTGAATTCAAATATAATATAGTATATATATATAATTAAGCACAAAACATAAATGAAATGCATTTCTCGCATGCGACAGATGCATTTCCCGCCTGCGACAGATGCATCGTCGCCTGCGACAGATGCACCGTCGCCTGCGACAGATGCACCGTCGCATGCGAGAAATGCATTCCTGCTACTTCTATTTGTCCTGCGACAGATGCATTCCTGCATTCCTGAAATCAATCCTGCTATTTCTCTTTGACAACACAATAGATGACAACACTTAAACAGATGAAATAGATGATCAAAACCCTACCCCAAAAACAGTTTGATCAAAACCCTACCCCAAAAACAGATGATCAAAACCCTACCCCAAAAACAGATGATCAAAACCCTACCCCAAAAACAGATGATCAAAACCCTACCCCAAAAACAGTTTGATCAAAACCCTACCCCAAAAACAGTTTGATCAAAACCCTAAAACAGTTTGATGTACATACAAAAACGGTTTGATCAAAACCCTAAAACAGTTTCATGCCAAAGATTGGGTACTTGATTGTGAAGGTTGTGTAGATTGGGCACTTGATTGTGAAGGTCTTGCAGTAGATGGTGCAGGCATCACTGCTGAGCATGTTGCTCTGTTATGACCTAGACCGCCACATGAGCCGCACCGTCTCCGTTCTTTACGAACCTCACCTTGTGATGATCTACGTTTTGTTGTTGGTCGTCCTTTCTTAATCTTCACGGGGGGTTTTAGGCAGACTCGTTTCTTGATATGTTCGGGAATGTCCCAAGCTTCATTATGTTGAAAAACTGGATAACATGTCTCCGCATAAGCCATGCACCACGATTCAGTTGAGTAAAACCTGCAAAATTATACAGTGATAACATAAATTCAACATAACATATATTCAACACAACATAAATTGAACATAACTTATGGAACAAAAATTCTCTAACCTTGCGCACAACTCATATGGAACCGATTTCCGGAAACGGGCAGCAGCTACGGCATGCGTACAAGGAAGACCGGATACATCAAATACCCTACAAGTACATGTTCGACCCTTGAAGTCAACTTGAAAATCAAATTCACCGTCATGCACATGGAACTGAAATCGATTAAGTGGATAGACGCTGTAGAATCTAGCATTTTCACCTTCCTCACGTAATAACTTTTCATAATATGGAGATAAATGTTCGTTGTGGTTGGATGATTTTTCTCTTCTATGATAAAACCAATCTTGTATTGTGAATCTTAAATAGTCAGCTAATGTTGTTATGGGATATTTCCTAGCTTCTCTGCACTGACTATTAAAACTCTCAGCGTAATTACTTGTCATTTGATTGTATCGCGAACCGGGGAAAAAAGCACGACTCCATCTCTCCACTCCAATTTGTTCCAAATATTGAGCAATCCTAGGGTCTTTAGTTCTGATCTTGTCAAAATGCTTTTGAAATGTGGTCTCGGTGTATGCACGAGAAGCCAAATCAAACTCAACATGACAGTTATCAGTTTTAAATTTGGCCATTATATTCATTTTGATGTGGTATGTGCATGCCCCGTGATGTGCTTCTGGAAAAACCGCGGACAAGGCGTTGGCAATACTTGGGTGTCTATCGGATATGAAGACGAGATCCGGGACTGATCCAATTGCCAACCTTAGTTGTTGCATGAAATATGTCCAAGAGTTATTATTCTCTGAATCAACGACACCAAAAGCAACGGGATATAGTTGCTCGTTCGCATCCAATGCTATCGCAACCAGTAGTTGACCTCCAACTTTATGCTTAAGGAAGCTGGCATCGATGCACAATACAGGACGACAACATCCTATGAAACCCCTAATTGAAACCCCTAAAGACATGAACATATACCTGAAGTGTCCTTCCTCATCCGTCTGGATGTTAGTTATGGTCCCTGGGTTCTTCTTCTGCAACATGAACAGGTAGGATGGCAATTCACCATAGGAATCCTCCACAGTTCCTCGCACCGCCATTATGGCCTTTTCCCTTGACCTCCAAGCCTTATTATATGTCAAAGTTAACCCATAACTTGTATGCATGTCTTCCATTATTTTTTTAGGCATGTGGTCATGGTGATGGTCAATGTATTTACGTTTGATACACTCCGCAATTACTCATAATGGTGCTTGCCTCACATTGTCTTGTCTCGTCAAAATTGAGCATGTGTGTTCTTTTACAAATTTTCTGATCTCAAACATCTCCGAGAATTTTCCTTTCATAGCACGCAATTTCCACTTGCAGTTCTTAGCCATGCATTTTACAAACCAAAGATTTTTTGTTAACTTCACCACTTTAAGGACAAAGTGATTAGAGATCGCATGTCTATGCAACCTCAATTGTATTTCTTTTTTGTTATCAAAGAACGTACCCACTTCCAATGAATTTTCAATTAATGGAGCAGGAGTTTCGATCTCGAGTGGTTCATATGAGAAGTAGTGCTTGGTTCCCTCAGTATGGCTGAATGTATTCCTAACATGGGAAGTGCTTGGTTGACTTGGGAAGACATTTTCCGGCTCAAAAACATTTTGCTCCTCACATACATCTCTCTGCTCAAAAACATCTTGCTGCTCAAATATATCTCGCTGCTCAAACACATCCTGCTGCTCAAACACATGCTCAGATACATCTTGTTGCCTTAGGAATACATCTTGTTGACTTGGGAATACATCTTGCTGCTCAAACACATCCTGCTGCTCAGATACATCTTGTTGCCTTGGGAATACATCTTGTTGACTTGGGAATACATCTTGCTGCTCAAACACATCTCGATGCCTTGGTAAGATATCTTGCTGCTCAAATATGTCATTTTCTGGTCTTTCACTTTGTTGAGTTGAAGGTATTGACTTCTCTACTAAGGAGACACATAGCGGGGCGCGATGATTGGGCAGTGAAGACGAGAGTTCTTGTAAATAGAACGCCACATCGCTATCTCCAATGATTGTTGCAGGAGGAGAATTGATCATTAGCATATTATACTTTACCTTGAACACTAAGTCATATCTTAGTTTGTCCACACCAATAGAATTATAGACAATTGAAGCTAACTCTTCATATGTAGCATTTCGGGGTACATTCACACCACGACACGAACATGAGACAAAAGAACTAACCCCACAATCATCAGTTTTCCAGTCTCCATCAAAGAGTAGAAAAACACAACCATTCATGTGATCTGCAATTGAAAAAAATTCAAAGAAGTCAGTGACAGTGACCAGTCAGTGTTAACTGCAAGGAGGAAAATGCAAGGAGGAAAATGCATCTGTCGCAGGCGACAGTGCATCTGTCGCAGACGACAGTGCATCTGTCGCAAGCGGGAAATGCATTTGTCGTATGCGACAGATGAACTTTCGCCTGCGACAGATGCATTTCCCGCCTGCGACAGATGCACTGTCGTCTGCGACAGATGCACTGTCGCCTTCGTCACCTTCGTCGGATGTATATTTCACTGTAAAACATATCAGCCAAGCTCTAAAACCATTATTCCATGACCTAACCTACATCCTAGACTCTAAACGACAAAACCCTAAAACGACGAACGTCTAACTTGAATGTTGAAGACGTTCCAGTTTTGTTGATGATGAAGGAAGGATCCGTTGATGATGAAGGAATCTTGATGATGAAGGAAGCTTGATGATGAAGAACCTTGATGAAGGAAGCGTTGATGATGATGAAGGAAGGACGGGGAAAGGACGGTTGGTGGAGAGGAGGGAAATGGGAGAAGAAAGTGACATTTCAGTAACTGAAATGCGCACTACTGAATTTAATTTTTTTTTTTAATAAAGGGTAAAACTCTTGGCAAAAGGTAAAAAATGATAAAATTATTAATCACATGTTAAAAGTGGAAATAACCCTCTTATGAGGGTTATTCCATCAAATTTCCCATGTTAAGACCAAAAAAAATAATCCTTTTATATAGGAGAAATATTATTCTTTCAAATTTAGATAGGCATTGTGACCCACTATTTCAAACAGAAATAAACAATTAAATATCTTTATTAACAAGGTCTCCAAAATGTATATTAAATCAAACAGTGATATTGATAATTGGCATAAACAACAAATGGAATTGATCAATTATACTTTTTTTTATCTCAAACAAAAATAAACCTCATTTATATCTAGTAAATTATTGAAGAATAGTGTCAGTTTACACTCTTTCATCTCAATCATAAAAAAAAATTGCTGACTATGTTGCAACTTTAAAAGACTATATATAATATTTTAAAATTATTAATCAATATTTTATTTTCTAAATTTAATAGTATAACTAAGGATATTCATTCATATATCACAATAAACAAATATATCTTTTGACTGCTAATTATAAAGACCTCATAAGAACTAAAATTTTAAATTGTTATTAAGACTTTTCAAATAAATTAAATAATAAAGTTGTACTAGAAGTGAATAGCCCAAAATGATCTATAAACATTGGCTTTATTATAAAATCAACAATAAATCTAAAAAAATAATGCATTATAAGACAATCATGTTAATATTGAAAATTAATAATAATGTTTTTCAAAGAATCTGTAACATAATATAAGAGAATAATGAAATTACATAAATTTAAGTAAAATTGTAAACCCTCCAAAGTTTGAGATAATTATATTTCCTTAAAAGTGTTTTAAAAATTAAAAATAAAAATAAACAGAGTAGATATAATTGTTATCTGTTTACTTAATCGAGAAGCTCAATAATCTTATATGGTTTTCCTCCCGTAATATATTTGGATAGTAAAATCTATGTGTATTCCCTTCAGATTTTTAAATTTTAACCCGTAGAAAAAAACATTTATTTTGGTTTTCGTGAAAAGCATTAGGTTCGAGAATTTTAACATTTGGTTTGCGTCGGAAATTTTCTTTTATAATAAACCATTGGTTTAAAAGATTTTTAAATGATTCATAATCGCTTTTGAAATTAATTAAAAATAATTAATTTGGAGTTTCATTTTAAATAATCAAGAGATTTTAAATAATTAAATTATAATTTTATTTTTTTTAAAATCCGTCGTCAGTTTAAATTAATTAAACATAATTAATTTTAAAGATTATTTGTTTTAAAACAGATTAGCCAACTATTTTTTTTTAAATCAATAAAAGTGGCATATATTTATGAACGTATTGATTAGAGTTTCTTTTTAATTCATAATTTAGTGATACTCGGAAAAAGTTTTCGCGCTACATCCTCTGTACTCGTTTTTAAATTAGTCTCTACTTATAAAGTTGGCTTTTGAAAATCGGTTGTATCACACTTAAATTTTAACCGATTATTCTTCTGATCCTAGTCATGCTCCTATGTTTTAGCGTTATTTAAAATATTAAAACAACAGTATTTATATAATGGTACATGTTGCTGATTATAACTATGGAAGAATATACATGAAAAACATCAGTCATTTTTAGAGTGTTAGAGTTTAGAAATAAACAAAAAATAGGCCTTACTCAAAAAAAAAATTGTAGAAATATCTCAAAAATATTTTTAAATCATTTTCTAATCACTTGAGATTTGTAGAAAATAATTAGGGTTCCAATATTACAAAAATAATTTTGGGTTTTGAAAAGTGGAACCAAACAGGTCTTCGAACCGAAGTCCTATGTCTTGGGTTCATTTTCAATCGGGGTCTAAAATTCCTCAGTCTGGATAAATGAGCCTCTCGTTCGAAGCACAGGATCTTCGGTCGGAGTGCCGAATTTCCTCGGTGGAGGTGCTAAGGACTATTGGTCCCATGCCAAGAACATCAGTTAAGGTGTATAAACCCATCGGTCCTAGGTTTGGAAATTCTCGTTTAATGTCAAGATTCTTTGGTCTTAGGTTTAGACCTATTTGTCATGGTTTAGACCTCTTGGTTATAGCTCAAGAACATCGGTCGGACCTCTCGGTCCTAGCTCAAGAACATCTGTCGAACCTCTTGATCTTAACTCAAGAACATCGATCGGACCTTTCGCTTTTAACTCAAGAACATCGGTCGAACTTGTCGGTCCTATCTTATTTCTCGGTCGGACCTCGGTCCGGAACGAAGGTTGTTGGTCGGACCTCTCGGTCCTCAGAACACAAAAGCGTAGGGTTTTGTAATTTTGTTTTGAACTTGGATTTTTTGATTCAATAGCTTATGTAGCTGAACAAAGCTCTCAAAAACATGTTGATCATCATCTCAATGTATCAATAAACTTGAATGATGATCAAATCATTCAAAATAGTTTTTGATCAAAATTTTAAGTTTTAGTTTTAAAGTTGTTTTGAGGAGAGATGAGCTTTACAATAACTTTCTTATATATCATATATTCGATTGATACCTACACAAGAACACTGATTGTTCGTTTTGAGCAAATCAAGAACTCAAAATTTTTAATTAATTTGAAATTTTTTATTTTGATCAAACATGATCCAAACAGTTGTCCAACATGATTATAATCATATTGGATGCTTTCTGGACTGGGATTCATGGGAATTAGTCCAAGAACAACAAACCCATTTTTTATTTTTAAAATTCAAATTTGGATTTTTCTGTTTAAGGTTGATTGATTATTTCTAACCTATCCAGAAAGTTTATAAATAATCTTAGAGTTGATTTCCAACCATAAACAACAAACATACAAACTTATGCAATTTGAAATATAAAAATTTCAAATTATAAATATGAATTAGAGGGTGATTGGAATATTACAAAGGATTGGAGAACATTCCTAGGTCCTTAGGGAAGTTTTTGTGAAGTTAAGATTAAGGCCTGATGCGAAGTTTTTAAAAAATCCAAAAGCTTGAAACTTTAATGGCGGATCATTGAAAATATTTGATTTAAAGTTAGAAAATTGATCTATTGGCTTCAGATTTGTTTAGAGAGGCTATTTATCAACCAAAAGGCATTAATGGCATTTTGACTATTCATCTAGCCACTTAATGAAATAGATATGAATCACCCCTATTGATGTATGAGAAATGATCACTGTGGTAGGGTGATCAATTTAGCCTTTGAATCAGCCGAAATGGTTGGTTGTATGTTGTATTTCATCTTTGAGAAATCAAAGATGGGACTGTATCTTAATCCTTATGGCGATCGCGACGAAAAAGAAGGTATCAATCAAAAATACATTGTATCATGGCTTTAGCACGTTCTGTTACTGGTCTGTCCAACGATGTTGGTGTATGGGCATTCAGTTAGCGATTCAGCTAACAGGCGTTAAGCCGATCTAGTGCTTCTCGTGCGTGCGTGTCTTTGGTTGCAGTGGGCTACGCAGGTGCATCTGGAGCGTTGGATGAAAATCAAGCGCTCATCTGATAGACACAATTTCAGCTGTAGTATTTATCTAAGATCTCAGATACACCCGATTACGCCTTTTATTTTAATATTAAAACCTTAAAGGTTTGTTTGAAATTAATTTTTCTTTCCCTCTTATGTCTTTAATTTTGATCTTTTTAAATACACAAAATGTTAAAATAAATATGGAAAATATTTTACCAATTAATTTAATTTTATATATATATATATTTTTTTTACATTTTAGGGTTAAATAAATAATTGTTGGGGATGAAATGTGTACCTCATTTCATCCTTAATTTTTATTTTAATCCATTAATTATTTTCTAAAATTATTTTAAGATAAATAAGTACAACATTTATTTCAAATAATTTAATTTTTATTTTGGCCATTTTCCTTCATTGATTAGGCTTTATATCAAAATAATTAATCTAATTAAATTTTTTAATTGGGTTTTGACTTTGGAGTTAATTATTTTGATTTAATTTTATTATAAAATAAATAAAAATAATTATTTTAATTTTATAAATTTGTGTACAAATTTTTAGTGTTTACATAGATACTTACACATTGATATTATAAAGTTTTCTTAATAAATTCATTATTTATATACATATTAAATTATAGAATTTAAAATATAAAGTTTATTGCTTTGTTGGTTAAAATGTTTAACTTATATTGTTAGCAAACACATATGTTCATCAAATTTTATGTTAAATTTAATATATAAAGCATTTTTAGTGAAATTAATTAAAGTGTTGTACTTATGTTATTAGATTGTAAGTTCGAGACTTATATATAGCCTTTTTAATTTAATTTTTTAAATTTAATTGTTTCAATTTATGGGTGGGTCAACCTATGAACCGAGTCAAGTATCCATTACTTTTATATATATCCAAATTAACCATAACTCTCAATCCGACAAATTGGAGCAATTTGGAATTAAACATCATTCTATATATAACCGCTTCAATTCATGGGTGAATCATTATGACTCGACTCAAATATCCATTTACTCTCACATATATATCCAAATTAACCACAACTCTTGACCAGTAAATTAGAGTAATTTGGACTTAAGCATCATTATATATCCTACTAGGATTCTCGTGTTATGCACACGATAAAGATATAAAACAATTTCAATAAAAAAACATTACAATAATTTTAAGATATGTAACTAATGTGTCAAATACTTAATAAAATATGGATAATATTAGAATAGAAAAATATATTCAATATAATTAATACAATTCAACTTGTAACTCCCGGAAAACCCCCTTCATATTAGGTTCCCGTGAAAATCTCGAGATTCGAGAAATTCAACCTCGGTTTGCTTGTCAGGATTTTTTTTAAAAATAAAACATTATTTTTAAATGATTTTACTAATTTCTGACAGATTTTTGAAATGAATTAAAAATAATTAATTTCGGGTTCAATTTTAATTTTCTAAGATTTATCATAATCAAATCACAATTTGATTTTTTAAGAAATCATTTAATTTAAATTAATTAAACATAATTAATTTAAAAGATTATTTATTTTGAAATAGAGTCGCCAATTGATTTTTAAAAAAATCAATAAAAGTTGGCATATGTATACACACGTATTTACTAGAGTTTTCTCTTAGTTCGTAGTTTGGTGATAGTTGGGAAAAGGCTTTCGTGCTTTATCTTCCGTACCCGTTTTCAAAATGGTCTCTACTTATAAAGTTAGCTTTTGAAATCGGTTGTATAATATTTGAGTTATAATCGTTTATTTTTCCGTTCCTAATCAACTTCTGGGTTTAACATTATTTAAAGTATTGAAACATCAACATTTAAATGTGAGTACATGTTCTGGATAATAACAAGGGAGGAATTACGTGAAGAATATCAAATAATTTTAAAGGCATTAAGGTTTATAAATAAACACAAAACTAATCTTTCTTGAAATATTTTGTGGAAATATCCCAAAAATATTGAAAATGCATTTTCTAATTTTTCTGGATATTTAGAAATTATTTGGAGTCCCAAAATTATAAATTTAATTTTGGATTTATTAAAGACCCTAGAACCGGAGTCATAAGTCTGGGGTTCATTTCAATTGGTCGAGATCAAAAGACCCTCGTTCTGGCTCGAGGCTCGGAATCTTCGGTCTAAGGATCGAAGTCCCTTGATCAAGGTGCTAAAAACTCTTGGTAATTGGTTGATCTTACCAGTCTAGGTGTATAAATCTTTCGGTCATAGGTTAGGGGCTAAGTTTCTCGGTCTTGTGTTTGTAAGCTCTTGGTCCTAAGGTTAGGAATCTCGGTCCTAAGGTCAGAACTCTCAGTCCTTGGGATAGGAATCTTGGTCATAGTGTTAGGGAGTCTTGGTCCCAAGGTTAGAACTCTTGGTCCTAGGGTTATGGAGTTTCGGTCCCAAGGTTAGAACTCTCGGTTCTAGGGTTAGGACTCTCGGTCCTAATATTAGGACTCTTGTTCCTAGGGTTAGGACTCTTGGTCCTAGGGTTATGGAGACTCGGTCCCAAGGTTAGAAATCTGAATCATAGGGTTAGGACTCTCGGTCCTAGGTTAGGGAGTATCGGTCCTATGTAAAAATCTCCGGTCGGATCTCTCAATCCTAGCTAAAGAACATGGGTCCCAGGTCTTAGTTTGCTCAAGAAAATCGGTCCTAGGTCTCAATCCTAGGTTCGATTTTCTCGGTCCTAGGATAACGAGCCTCGGTCCTCAAACACACAAAGTGCAGTTTTTTTAATTCATTTTTAGGTATGATTCTTTGATCTAAAAGTTTGTCTAGCTTCACAAAGCTCCCAAGAACAAGTTAATCATCATCTCAAGGTATAAATTGACCTGGATGATGATCAATTTGTTCAAAATACTTTGTGATAAAAATTCGGGTTTTTAATTTTAAAGTTGTTTTGAAGTGAAATGTGATATCCCAATAGCTTTCTTATAGAACATATACTTGATTGGTACCAAAACAAGAACACTAGCTGTTCGTTTTGACCAATTAATGAACTAAAAAAATTCAATTTATTTTAAAATTTTCGATTTTGATCAAACATGATCCAAATAGTTTCCCAACATCATTATAATCAAGTTGGGATGTTTCTGAGATGTGATTCAATAGAATTAACCCAAGAATAGCAAACCTGTTTTTTATTTTTAAAATTCAATTTTGGTTTTTTATTATTTAGATCGATTGATCAGTTATATCCTATCCAAATACTTTCTAAATCATCTAGGGATGGATTTCCAATAATAAAACACTATAAATAGTAAACATAAGATTATGCAATTTGAAATATAAAAATTTCAAATTAAAATTGTAAATAGGAATTAAAGAGTGATTGGAACCTTACCAAGGATTGGAGAACACTCTTTAATTCTTATGGTAGCTTTTTGGATGCTCAGATCCAAATTTAAGGCCTAAAACAAAAATTCAAAAAAATCCAAAAGCTTCAAGCTTTAATGGAGGATTTTTATTTTCTTTGAATTGGAGGTTATGAGTTGGTTCCTTCACTTCAGAATTACTTAAGGAAACTATTTATAGCATTCTTAAGTCGGTTTATCCAGTCTATTGGATCAAATTAGCCAAAAGCCATTAATGGTGTTTTAACTATTCTTGGATCAAGTGGCTAGAATAGGGATGATTCATCCCTATTTTTGTAAAGAAGAATGATCACTATCGTAGGTTGATCATTCTAGACTTTGAATCAATAAATTTGGTGGACCAAGGTCTAGTTCCAAAAAGACAAGATCAACACGAATCTTTAAAGCTTATCCACTCCACCGGCGCGTTGGAGACGAAGGTGACGTTCAAAATGGCATCGTGTTGAGCGAATTTTGGTGTGCTGTTTGCATTTTGTCCAATGGAATTGCGTTTGGGCGGTCCGTTAGCGTCCTGACTAATAGGGCGTTAGTCATTCCATTGTGGCCCGGACTCGCATTTCTTTGGTTTCAAAATAATTATTTTGATCTTATTTATTTAAAAATGATTTAAAATAATTATTTTAATATTATCAATTGGAGTGTTGATTTTTAGTGCTTATAGAGTGTCCCTCTCGAATCGAGTTAGAATACAACAAACTAGTTTTTGAAAACGTTTATTCGATTATGACATCTAACAATAAGTTATCTTGTTCAATTTATAATGAGGGAGTTAGGAAAGATAGAACTTGTAGCGTGTCGCAGTTGGAATGATTTGTTTATGCTATACATAACATTCATCGAGGTGTTTCTAAGAGTTTCTTTAGGAAATCCTTTTTTTGGTGTCTATCCTAACAAGGATGATTCTTGAAAATCCTATTTTACAGAACTTGACAAGTATCCGTAAAATTAATGGAGTAATAAGCTGCATTGAACCGTCTTCCTCAGGTAATCTATTTTTATGGTCAACTACAAGAGGGGCGGACAACATGAGAAAGAGCAGAATTGATAGAGGCCTAGTGAATGAAAAATGGGTGGAGTTTTACCCAAGAAGCCAAATCCAGGTTTTGCAACCAGGTATCTCTGATCACTACCCTTTGAAATTCTTTTGGGAGAAGGAGAAAAAACAGAAAAGACCCTTTAAGTTCTTCAACTTCTGGATGAAAGATGAAGAATTTAATGAAATCCTTAATGAAACTTGGAACATCAGAATTAATAGAACAAAGATGTTCAGAGTTTGTGAGAAACTAAGATTACTGAAAGGGAAGCTAAATAAGTTAGACCGGAAAAAATATTGTGGGATTTCTAAAAGAGTAGAGGAAAACAGAACAAAACTGGAGGAAATACAAAGCAAGACACTAAGAGTCCCAAATCTACCTTATAACAGAGAAGAGGAAAAAAAGGCTCTTACGCGATTCAGAGACCTCTGTTCTAAAGAGGAAAGTTTTTCTAAGCAAAAATCTAGAGAAAATTGGCTTTCATTAGGAGATAAGAATACTTCTTTTTCTATAAAAAATGTTGATCAAGAAATTTCAGAAATCAGGTCCTAAGGCTCACAAACTCAAATGGAGATGTTTTACAGGGACAAAAGACAGTTCATGAGGAAGCAATAAGTATCTACAAAGAGCTGATTGGAACAGAAACAAGCACAATAATAGAGGACAGTCAAAGATTACTTCAACAGATTGTGCAAAGAAAAATCAGTGAAGAAAGTGGTAACCAATTGATTACAAGAGTTAGTATGGAAGAAGTCAAAAAAGCTGTATTTTCGATGAAAGGGGATAAAACCCAGGGCTAGATGGTTTCAACGCAAACTTCTTCAAAGAAAACTGGGAAATAGTAGGTAAAGATGTAAGCGAAGGGTTTTAGAATTCTTCTAAAACAGGAAAATGTTGAAGCAATGGAACGTCACAGTGTTGAATTTGATTCCTAAGAATTCAATTCCAGAAAAAATTCAGGACTTTCGTCCTATTTCATGCTGCAATGTTATTTACAAAATTATTTAAAAATCATTTCGCAACGTTTGAAAACAGTTATTGATAAACTTGTAGGATTAGGGCAATTAGCATTTATTCCCAAACGCTCTATTTCCCATAACATCCTACTCATGTAGAGCTTATTGAATGGATATGGCAAGAAAAATATATCGCCACGTGTGGCTTTCAAAATTGACATTAAAAAAGCTTTTGACTCGATCAGATGGGGATCAATCCACGAATTCCTCCTTGCTGCAAGTTTTCCAATTATTTTCATTGATTGGATTATGCAATGTGTTTCCACTCCTCACTTTGTTGTGAGCGTGAATGGTATTCATGGAGGCTTTTTCAAGGGTGAAAGGGGAGTAAGGCAAGGAGACCCTATATCTCCTTACCTATTCGTCTTAATAATGGAAATTCTTGACTGCATTTTAAAAATGCTTTTGAGAAGTCATCATTTCAAATTTCACCCATACTACAAAGAAGAAGCAATAACCCATATATGTTTTGCAGATGATCTATTTTTTGTGGCTTATGCGGATGTTGAATCTGTTAGTATAATCAAAGAAGCTCTAACAATCTTTTCGAGTATTACAGGTCTATACATCAATGAGGACAAAAGTCAAGCTTTCTATGGAGGGGTTAATGAAGAAAGGGAAGAAAACATATTCAATATTATGGGAATCAAGGAAGGTGAACTACCAGTGAAATACCTTAGAGTACCTCTGTCATCAAAACAACTCCGATACAATCACTTCAGACAACTGATAGAAATGGTTAGAGATTCTGTCTTGGGTTGGGCTACGAAAAAACTATCTTATGCAGGTAGAATCGAGCTCGTTAAAAGAGTCATCTTTGGAATTATTGGCTACTGGGCACAACAGATAGTCATCCCAAAGAAAGTAATGGCTGAACTCGATAGAATCATGAGAGATTACATCTAGGGAACACAAGGCAGAGGAGGAAAAAAAGTCAAATGGGAGGATGTTTGCACTCCAATAGAAGAAGGCGGACTAGGAATAAAAAGTTGTGTTGAATTGAACAAAGCCCTCACCATCAAGAGCTTATGGGAGTTGGAGAAAAAAGCGGACTCCCTATGGGTCAAATGGGTGCATACAAAATTTATGAAAGAAGAGAAGAGTATCTGGACACGAAGCATCAATGAAAAAATGGCATGGTCATTGAAGAAAATCCTAAAAACAAGAAAAGATGCCTTTCAAATGGTGAAAACCACAATTGGAAATGGAAGAGGGGTACTATTCTGGCATGATTCTTGGCTGGATAATATTCCCATATATTCAAAGAAGAAATGCAAGGAAACAGAGTTAGAAGAGAATATATCAAGTACTCATTTAGAGACGTCTATGAAGGTAAATGTGATTCACTTTTGAGGCGTATTCCAGAAGGTGATAGAATCCTAAACCTAATGAGGCAGAGGCAACTCAATGAAAATAATGATGAAATATGCTGGAAAATAGAAAGCAATGAGAAATTTATTACAGGAAAGGCATGGGAAATTGTTAGAACAAGAGGACAAGAGATAGATTGACATAATGTGGTATGGTCTCCAAAGATTATTCCTCGTCACCAATTTATTCTTTGGCTGGTATACAGGAAAAGATTGACAACAAAAGACAGAATTCGAAAATACATAAACATTCCTGATATCAACTATGTTATATGTTCGAGAGTTGAGGAAAGCATAAACCATTTATTTGGGGAATGCTCTTTTGTAATACAAATCTGGAAGATGTATGTTGCAAACATGAACATCATCAAATTTCCAGGAATATGGGAAGAAATCCAAGAGTGGATGAAGAATAAAGCAAAAGGAAGATCATTCTATGTAAGTATGTTGAAATGCTATTTTGGAGCAGTAATCTACAATATCTGGAAAGAAAGAAATTCAAGAACTCACAGTGGAAGAAGTAGAACCGCTGAAGATATTTGGAGAGATATAACTTCAGATGGAAATGCACTCATTCAATCCTGGAGAAGAATCGAAAAGAATGAAGAGAATAGAAAGCTCTGCCAGATATGAGATATTTCGTTTGAGAAGGTTACAAGTAGAATAAAAGTAAAAACGCTGTAGGCTCTAATTGATTATTGTTATTGTCTGTAATTCAATTATTGTTTCATTGTCAAATCTAGAAATTGTCTAGATCTGATCTTAAACTTTTGTATTTTTTTCCCTCATTTGGGTTTTTTTTTAATGAAATAGCACTAAGCTGTTTTCCCCCAAAAAAAAATTCATGGAGTAACGATAATTCTAGGTATTAAAATATCAATTCCTGTATAGCTTGAATATCAATAGATTATTCATGTTTTATTCATGTATAAATGACTAAGGGTTATTATTATGAGAAATGCAGAGAACATGAAATATTTAGTAGCCTTTCATGTGGTTACTAATAAGTAACATTTCATGGCGATCATAAACTTATGATCATGAGACTTATCAACAAACATATCTTAGTGAGAAAGCTAACAAGCTTTCCTAATAAGACTTACTATTGTGTGATCATGTATATATGATCAAAGTATCTTTATTGTTTGTTGCAGAAGTTAACAAACATTCCGTGAAACATACTCGTATGTGTGGTTGAAATGATCATGTATAAATGATCATGGTGCCATCAAAAAATAGGCGTTCATGTTTAGGGAATTCGGAATAGAAAATTTTTCAAAGAACAAGTTCAGACAGTATATTAGAGAATGAAACATCATTGGAGTACCTATCAAAATATAGGATTTCGAAAAGGACTATTTTGGATTACCTATCGAAAGATAGGATTTGAACATGAATGTACAAATAATCGTTGTGATTATTGATAAACAAGGCTTAAATATCTATTGAGTGATAGGGTTTGGAATACCTATTTGGGAGATATGCTTTGTATTAAAGCACCTATCGAGAGATAGGAATTTGTTGAGTACTTATTCGTACGATAGGAATTTGATACTTATTCGGCGATAGAAACATTTTTTTTTGTTTCCCAAGTCCTATCCTTGTTTATCTCTTTTATTTTTTGAGATTGGAATAAACCTTGATCCTTTGAAATGAATCATGATGTTTTCAGATTCAAAACGTATTCCGAGCTAGGTTTTGAACATCTTTTACGTCCTTTGTGATGATTTTTCTTTCATCAAAAAATAAGATTTTCCCCCCCAAATTTTCAGATATCGGCTATAAATTCGATCTCGTATACAAACGATTATAAATGATCATAATCCTCGAGGAAGGTCATTCTGACCTTTTGATAAAAGAATTCAACTTATTTTTGGTTGCTCAGCCCTAAGCCACATTTCTTGAAAGTTCGACTCATCGCAAAAACATTTGGGATTGGCTTTTGACTTTCTTCTTTGGGTTTTAATATGCCATTTTCTCTCTTCTTTTATTTTCTCTTTTGTTGGCTCGTGGGTATATGTGGTAGAATCAGTACATACATGCCTTTTCCATATGCAATCTAGATTCAGATATTGGGTAGGCCACAAATGGTGATTTCAATACCTTGACCACTTGAGCCGTGTTAATTTTTCGTTCCGGAGTGTATCTTGTAAAATTGGTACATTTTGCTCTTGTGTCGTAGCAATGAAGACTAGACTCTGAGTCAGCACAAAGGGTTATTTAAATACCTTAACTAATACATGAACATTTTTCAAAATCTTTAGAGATTTTCGGAGTTTATTACAATTCATTTTTTGGGTTTTTTGTTCCCAAAGCGTGAGTTTAAACCTCTCATTTTTTAACAAAAGTAATGTTAAGGTGTCCTTTCTCAATTTAGGGCTATATGCCTCGCTTTAATGGGGTTTATTTACATTCTTTTACTTCAAAAACCTTTAATGGAGGGTTGCTCTCAGGATAATCGCCTACAAACGAAAAAGAGCTTAGAACCTTTAAGTCAAGGCTGCCAAAGTACCTAGAGCATCCGCAAAGCGATTTTGGATCTTGTAGCATGAATCAATGATACTTAATCGAATTTGTTCATGAGTTTAGTCAAGTGGGTGTGGTAGTGTTTCATGTTTTCTCCTTTCACTTGCCACATGTCATTGGCTTGGGATATGACCAAGTTAGAGTCACCAATGACTTCTAGCTTAGTTGCCCCTTTTTCATATGCCAATTTGAGGCCTAGGAAGCATACCCCGTTATTGGTGACGGGATATTCGAGTTTTATGGATATTGGGTTGTACGTCCCTTTTATGTCGACTCAAAAATCCCAATTTCGTAACCCTACTTTTCTTATTTTCACTATTCTCAAAAGTTAAGTAATGGAGAAGAAAGGGATAGGAAATGGTTGGTTTATTCAAAATCAGTGGATAATGTGTTAAAATTATTGAAAAATTATCTAAGATCTTCGATGTCTCAAGATAGATTGAATGGACTTGCTATTTTATGTATTGAAAAAGATTTTTTGGAATATATTGATTACGATACAATTATCAATGATTTTGCATCTAAAAATGCAAGAAGAATTCACTTTCGTTGACAATTTATGTTGCATCTTTGTAGATATTGGAAGGTTATTGAAGATCAACGGTGAAACACAAGTGAAGTTTATGCGTATGGCCTCAATTTCGTGCTTTCGCCTAAGGCCTAAAAAATCTCAGGAACGACACTGAATGGTTGTAAAAGAGGCTGGAAAGCATGTTGCATTGGAGTTGATGTTTATTTTTTTTAAATCATGTGTAAAGGCAGTCTAATGGGAAGGATGAAAACAGTCAAATATTTCCATTAACATGAGAAATTATGGACAATTGTGGAGAGTTAGAATCAATATTCATATTCTTGGTGTTTTTAGCCTTCCACTCCACGATATAAGATTCCCACATGGTGAAGGTCTAAAACATTTAGATCAACTTAAGACTATAATGGTTGTATGAAACATGCTATGCCTAAAGTTTAACAATAGTCGGTGAAAGTCTACTTTGGCTCGAGAAGAAGAAATGACTAGAATTTTTATTTTTGTAAAAAATACAATAGAGAAGTTTTGTGTTATTTAATTATGAAAAATGACATAGAGAGAAAGAAGTTAGAGAAAGAAACTGAAATATTTATGCTTAAATTTAATAATAAAAATAATAATATTTTGTTTGTAATTAAAAAAATGTGTAATTTCACATAAGCACCTCCTTTGTTTATGTGTAAAAAAATGTTGACCGTGTAAATAAGAAATGAGCAAAATCAAATAATAATAAATGTATAAAGAGTTTTATTAAACAAGTTAGTGTATAAGGAGACATTTCAAACTAAATGCCATGTATGAGAAGTAAAATACCTATTATCAAAAACTAACCAAATTTTTCATGATCCACATAAAAAAACCGATTAGGGCGTCACGAGGTATCTCAATTCCAAAACATCTTAACAAACCTTTTTTTTTGTCATATTCTTAGGGTAGCCCAATCGTATATCTAAGTGAATTGATTGTGTATATAATATTTTATAGTTAAAATAAAAAAAACTGTGTTATATATTTTTTGAAAATGTTTTATTTTGATTAATTGATTAAGTGTGGATCGCAACTTAGGGTAAACCCGGAATTGGTTTATCTGTAATTAGGGTTTAACATTTGGCTTCTTTTTTTCCTTAGCGTTTGGCTTCCCATTGTGCAGAATGCTTTCCTTTGCAAGTCTTCCAAAAACCTTGAGAAAAAGCATTCTTCCTCCTTTGTTTCGAACCGGTCGCTGCATTTGGATGCATATTTGTTTTACCTTAAAACATGCCTACTCACTTATTTATCTTCTCCTTGCTTTGCCAAAAGGACCACCATTTACAGTCATGGGATCGTTCGAACTTTTCCACCGCCCATTTCGCTCTTTTTAATTTGTTCATTTTCATTGAACAATTCAAGTTCATCATATGTAGTATATTTTCATAAGTTGAATTCATCTCATTTTAATCAATCATTTGTGCACACTAATACCTCCACCATTTTAAGATTAAATTTCTCTTAAAAAGATCAATTATCCTTTTACTCTAGACTCACTAACAACCGTTGAGGATGACATTGTAAAATTATCCTTGATAGTAATTGAAAGGATTGGGTATTTAGTTTTACTCATTTGCACCGTTTCAAGAGATTAAAAGTTTGGTTGAATCTCTTTTCAATCTTATCGTCTATAGATAACATATATTGAATAATATAATAATATAATTATATTTTGATTTTATTTTGAAAAATTATGTTTTTATAATTAAATTAATATTAAATATATTTATTTCCTTATAAGTATTATATATATATATTAATTTATAAATATTATTTAAGTATATCTCGATATACCAAAATTTTAAAAATCTAATACATTTACCATACAAATAATAATTTCGGTATCGATACCATACCTTACATTTTTTTGGTATACCTTAAAAATCGATATTTTTGATATATTACGGTACAATATTTTCGATATACCTATAATATCAATAATTTTCCCACCCATACGTCCGACCAGGACCAAGAGATCCGACTAAAGATCTTCGGTCAAGTCCGAGAGGTCTGATCGATAAATTTTTGCTAGGACCGAGAGGTCCGATCAAGATTTTTCAGCCAAGACTGAGAGGTTCGGCTGAGGATTTTTACATTCGACCAAGAAAGTGAACCTAGGATTAATGAGTCTCACACCTGGTCGAATACTCCTGAATTTGGACCGAGAATTCTAGACAAGGACCGAGAGACCTTAGTACCCCCAACCGAGAGACTTTCGCACCTTCATCGAGGATCATGAACCTAGATAGAGGGGTACTCGAATAGGATCGGGGCCTTTTTATCCCCGACCGAGGAAAAGGAACCTAAGACATAGGACACCGGTCCTAAGACATGTTTGGTTCCAATTTTCAAATTCCAAAATTATTTTTTGTAATTTTGGAACCTCAAATTATTTACTAAAAATCCCGAAAAAAAATAGATACTGATTTCAAAATATTTTTGGGATATTTTCACAAAAATATTTTGACAAAGGCTCGTTTATGATTTATTTT
This sequence comes from Impatiens glandulifera, assembly GCF_907164915.1. Lineage (NCBI taxonomy): Eukaryota > Viridiplantae > Streptophyta > Magnoliopsida > Ericales > Balsaminaceae > Impatiens > Impatiens glandulifera. The sequence goes on from NW_025918982.1 coordinate 43,749, forward strand.
TAAACTCTACTGTCTTTTAAACTTATGTTCTTCAAGTATTTTCTTCCTTAGTCATCATCAACAACATGTACCAGCATTTAAATAATTGTTGTTATAATTTTTTTAATACACAAAAACATAAGTATATTTAGGACCGGAAGAATAATCGGTTAAAATAAATGTTATACAACCGATTTTCAAAACCAAATTTATTAATAGAGATCGTTTTTAAAACGGGTACGGAGGATAAAATGTGAAATCTTTTTTCTGAGTATCACCAAACAATGAATTGAAAAAATTCTGCCTAAAAATATGTTTGTACACGTATGCCTTTTTTTATTAATTTTAAAAAAAATTAATTAGTTCAGTTTCAAATAAATAATCTATTAAAATAATTATTTTTAATTAATTTATTAAAGATTATCCATAAATAAAATTTTAATTTGATTATAATAAATCTAAAAATTTTAAACTTAAACCCAAATTAATTAATTCAAAATCTATGAGGAATTATTTAAAATAATTATCAATTTAAAAAAATTTTAACATACAAACTAAGGTTAAAGTTCTCTAATCTCGAACTTTTCTGAAAAATATGAATATTTCATAATCACAGTTTAACAATTATGTTATAATTTGAAAATGGTAATAAAAATATTTGACAAAAATGATAAACACATACAAAATATGTAAAATTCATTTGACTATCATATTATAACTAGTTTACTGTTATTTTTTTTTTTTTTTGTCAATTATTTTTTATTTAATTTTAAATGGTTATTTAAAAGATTATAGAATTAATATTATAAATATATTTAAAATAAGTTAAATTATTTATTGATGTACTGTAAATTTTTGACAGGTTTATATTATTCAATTAAAATAATATTTTTAATTTATTTATATTTTTTTTATTATACTATAATTATTCAGTTATGTGATTTATTTTTTTACATTATTATTTGATCCTATAATATTGATTTATTTAATTTAATATTTATAAAATAATTTAATAAATATATGTTTTTTTATCATTATTTTTAAATCGAAAATATATATATATATATATATATTCAAATTATTAAATAAAATGATGTTTTTTTATTAAAATTATTTGATTTGATATTTTTTTTAATATGTATATAATATAAAATAGAGATCATCGTGTTCGTACACGTGTTCTATGATGATTAGATCTCTAGGCCATGTGAGATAGCCCTCGAAATTACTAGAATTGTCTCTCCCGGCCTTTAAATGCACTAGCACGCAGCCGATCCAAGGCCAATTGAAGTGAAGTGCAGAGTATTGAAGTGATATATATATTTGTACAAAGAAAGCTTTCTATCAATTTTCAAGATAATCGGCACGTACAGAGATGGCCTTAATTCCGAGCATTTTCGGTGGTCGACGAAGCAACGTCTTCTTCGATCCCTTCTCTCAAGACCTCTGGGATTCGACCTTCGAATCAGGATTAATCCCTTTCTCCTCCTCCAATTCCTCTCACCGCGAGACCTCGGCCTTCGCAGCCGCCAGAATCGACTGGAAGGAAACGCCGGAGGCTCACGTGTTTACGGCAGACTTACCTGGGCTGAAGAAGGACGAGGTCAAAGTGGAGGTCGAAGAAGATCGGGTTCTTCAGATCAGCGGGGAGAGGAACAAGGAACAGGAAGAGAAGACCGATAAGTGGCATCGGCTGGAGCGGAGCAGCGGAAAGTTCCAGCGCCGGTTCAGGTTGCCGGAGAATGCCAAGATGGAGCAGATAAAGGCGACCATGGAGAACGGTGTCCTCAAGGTGACCGTGCCAAAGGAGCCCGAGAACAAGCCGGAGGTGAAGTCAATTGACATTTCCGGCTGAGAAGAGGTTCGCAGAAAAAGCCTTAATAATAATCATAATAATTATCTTCGTGGGAGTCTTGAGTTGTCAAAAGGATTTTCAGTATGAGTTTGTGTTTGTATCCATCCGGTGATGGAAGTAAATGAAGTCAAGTTTTCAACTTATTTGTTAAAAGTCTATCAGTAAAATTAAATAATATGAACATGTTTTTTTTTTAATACATAAAGGAGAATTTACATTCGAAGAGAATGTTTTACTGCTTGTTTCAATTTTGTTACAAAAATGATAATAGTGTTGACTTGATCATAACTAATAGTATTTTAAGACAAAAAAAATCCTTTTATATAGGAGAAATATTATTCTTTCAAATTTAGATAGGCATTATGTCCCACTATTTCAAACAGAAATAAACAATTAAACATCTTTATTAAAAAGGTCTCCAAAGAACTAAAATTTTAAATTGTTATTAAGACTTTTCAAATAAATTATATAATAAAGTTGTACTAGAAGTGAATAGCCAAAATGATCTATATGAATTAAATCCTAATAATATATATGAGAAAAGAATACTACAATTAACATTAGCGGAAGTGTACCTTGTACTCGTCATCTCTTTCCTTATATTTGAAAGATTCTTTAGTTTTCTCTTCCTTTAGAAGTGGGATGGATCTTCCAATTGATGAGTACGTCAAATTTTATTTTTCTTTCTCTGTTGATGGAGACGCAAAGAGGAAATTGAATCGTACATCAATTGGGGACCATTCCGTTACAAAATAACCATAATGTTAGTTATTTTGGTTTAAACATTTCTAATTTAGCCCCTTCATAAAATTAAAAAGTCCACTTAGGTATCCTCACTTTATATTCATGACAAATACACCCATTAGTCTATAAACTTGATTTCTAATTAGATCACATTATTTTGGCTTAATTAAAAGATGACATTTGCACAATTATTTATTATAATTGTGACCCATAAATTCCAACAATCTCCCATTGGATCACGTATTACAAAAATAAATGTAACAATCATAATGCGCCCGAAGTTTTGTGTCATCTCATTCATATGTTGTATAAACAATTTTATCAATTAACTATATCAATATAGGACCAAAGAGCTCGTCGTTGTATTTATTCACAACTAGACCCAACAATGATCACATAAATCAATACAATTAACTAACAAATCATATCATGAATGTGAGGAATGAAAATTCCATGCACGGTGATCTTTTTATGTCAATTTTCAATTGGTCCTACTTAAGTGAGATCAAACTTTTAACATTATTGTACAAAATATCTTTAAACATTATCATAACTGAAAAATAAAACATAAGTGTATACACAAATACTTTAAAGTCATAGAACAACAATGTAATATAAACTCCCACTTAAACTAAAGATCCTCAAATACTAAAATACCCATGTGATCAGTGTGCTCATGAAAGATCTTGGGTACCAAGCCTTTTGTAAGAGGATCTGCTAACATGAAGTTTGTTCCTATATGTTCTATGCTTAATTGTCTATTTTGTACCATTTCTTTAACAACAAGGAATTTAATGTCAATAAATTTTGACTTTGTTGTACTCCTGTTGTTATGGGAATATAATACGGCCGATCTGTTGTCACAGTACAGTTTTAGTGGTCTTTCAATTCCTTCCATAATACACAGCCCTGTGACAAAATTTCTTAGCCATAAACCATGATTTGATGCCTCATAACATGCTATGAATTCATCTGCCATGGTAGAAGAAGCTACAAGAGTTTGTTTAGCACTCTTCTAGGATATATCTCCTCCAGCTAACAGATAAACATAGCCTGAAGTCGATCTTCTACTATCTTGGCATCCCGCAAAATCAGAATCAGAATACCCAATGATCTCAAACTTATTTGACCTCTGATATATGAGCATGCAATCTCTTATTTTCTTTAAGTATCTCATAACCCTTTTGGCTGCTTTCCAATGATCTAATCCCGCGTTACTAAGATATCTGCCTAAAAACTCCAACAATATACGCAATATCAGGACGCGTACATACTTGAGCATACATCAAACTCCCAATAACTGAAGCATAGGGAATTGATTTCATTTCTTCAATTTGAAGATTTCCTTTTTGGCATTGATTGAGACTAAATTTGTCTCCTTTAGTGACAGGGGTATCTAAAGGTTTACTATGAAACATTCCATACCTTTTAAGCACTGTATCAATATAGTTTCTTTGAAATAACCCAAGGATACCTCGAGAACGGTCTCGATATATTTGGATTCCTAATACAAAAGAAGCTTCGCCAAGATCTTTCATCTCAAAAATCTTTGATAAAAAATTCTTGGTTTCATACAATATGCTTAAATCATTTGTGGCAAATAGTATGTCATCAACATACAAAATCAAAAAAATATGCTTACTCCCAACAAATTTCTGATACACACATTCATCAACGACATTTACCTCGAAACCAAATGAGATAATAATTTGATGAAATTTTTGATACCATTGACGAGAAGCTTGTTTGAGCCCATAAATGGATTTTCTCAATTTACATACCATATGCTTTGAGTCTTCTGACACAAAATTTTCTGGTTGCACCATATATATTGTTTCTTCAATGTCTCCATTGAGAAACGCTGTCTTGACATCCATTTGGTGAAGCTCCATATCAAACTGTGCAACAAATGCCATGATTGTCCTAAAAGAGTCATTCGATGAAATTGGAGAAAAGGTCTGTTTAAAGTCAATCCCTTCCTTCTGAGAATAACCTTTTGCTACAAGACGAGCCTTATATTTGTCAACATTACCCTTTGAATCCCGTTTGGTTTTAAAAATCCATTTACAACCAATAGGTTTCTTTCCTTCTGGTAACGTGACAAGTTCCTAAACTTTATTGTGATAGAAAAATTAAGTAAGTTAATTTTCAAACCGGCCACACATTACAAGTTTTGAATATTTATTCTAAATAATCAAAAAGGGAGAAATTGATAGAAAAATTAAGTAAGTTAATTTTTGGAACCGGCCAGACAAACTAAACAGTTGTTAACTTTCATGTGCAGATACAGATCAAAACCGTATGAACCGGTTGGGACATCATATACCGATACAGATCAAAACCATATGAACCGGTTGGGACATCATATACCGGTTGTTGTTATACTTCAAAGAAATCAGTTCCAAGTGATCAAGTTAAAGATCAGAGGAATCGGTTTTTACTCTCTCAAGCGACCGGTCAGAAAAGACAAAAGCTCTCATACCAGCCGGATCATACTGCACGAGACACAAAACCGGAAGGTTCAAACTTCAAGAGTGACGTACCATGACGAAACAGACGTGTTTTGAAAGAATAAAATAAGATCAGATTCGATCGGAAGCATGCGAGGAAAGCAATGATGCTTTATTGATCTGAAGTTGACAACCTGAGGTTCATGTTCAACATGTGTCCAAATCTGAAAACCGATTATGTCATCTTCTGCTCAGAGCTGCCTGCATGACTGCCAAGTGTTGAGGAAGGTGAAGCGTGCAAGCAACCTCTCTGCACCGGCGTGATAACGATTAACCAATCCAGAGGAGAGAGAAGAAAGTGACTGTTGGCTCTTCTCAGCTATAAAAGGAAGACGAAACGTCTTCATTTAATGCAGTTGTGAAGTTAAAGATTACGAAAAACAAATCATCAAAACATTAAGTTAGAGAGATAAACTGTTATATTCCAAAACCGGTGTGTCTAAAACCGGAAGCTTTCTGTATTGTGTTGAGTTGTTGTATTACATCAAAGTGTGAGTTGGTGTAACCGGCGAGTAGCGAAGTTGGGCTCGACCGGCAGTGTTGTTGTAACTATAAAAGTTAGTGGAGATCCTTCTCATAACCTGAGAAGAAGGGGTGACGTAGGAGGGTTTGCTCCGAACATCCATAAAAATCCTTGTCTCGTGTTCTTTCTTTCGTTTTCATTACTTACTTACTCAACCTAACCTCAAACCAATCGTACTCCGTAAACCGGTCCACTCATATCCATAAAACCGACTCCTTCTAAAACATCATCTAAAGTCGCATACGTTGCTTCAAACTGAAACAGACATTTCCGCCCTTGAACCTGGTTCAAGAGTCTGTGACAGCTTGTGTAGTGCTGAGAACGGTTTTAGTCTCTAACCGGACTATCACTAAAGTGTGTTGTGTGTTGTAAGCGGCCACCCTTCATGAAACCGGAAACACCCCGGTCCTCCAAGGGCGTCCCCGATCCTAACAAGTGGTATCAGACCCAGGATCTTAGCACTCAAGCAACCGAAGAAGATGGGAAGCATGACCCACAGCGACAAGCCACCAATGCTAAACAGCGAAGCGTTTAGCAGTTGGAAGAAACAGATGTATCTACATCTGATTACATTAGATGATGAGATGAGCCGAGTCCTGAAAGAGGGACCGATCAAGATCAACAAGGAGGCAGACCTATGGACGAATGAAGATCGAAGACGAAGTAAACTAGACAACCATTGCATGAGGCACATCTACAAGGCTATAGATGATAACACTTTGAACAAAATATCAGAGTGTGAAAATGCAAAGGAAGCCTGGGAAACGATCTTTCAGATCCATGAGGGAAACGAAAGAACTAAGGAGAACAAAATCTTGGTGGCTACACAGAAATACGAAAACATCAGGATGAAACCGGGGGAAAACATGAAGAAATTCAGCAACCGGTTCACCAGTGTAGTCAAGGAGCTTCAAACACTCGGAAAGAAGTATGACAACCGAGAAGTAATCATCAAAGTCCTAAGATCTCTGCCAAGCACGTGGGATATCAAGACCATGGTGATGAGGGAATTAAACACCCTTGAGAAGATGAAGTTGCATGATGTGTTCGAGGATCTAAAAGCCTACGAGTTTGAGATCAAGTCTCGGATCGAAGACGAAGCATCCACATCAACCGCAACCAGAGCTTTGGTTACATTGGTGGAACCGGCGGTCCAAGTATCAACCGTTCCGGCTCCAGTCAAAAGCACCGATTAGATTACTGAAGATGTGATGGCGATGCTAGCTCAGAAATTCGGGAAATTCATGAAGAAGAGCCAGCCACCATCTAACAATGATTTTAATTATAACTATGTAGATAAATCAAACAAAAGATGCTATAACTGTGACGGTTTTGGACATTTCAGGTCAGAGTGTAGAAAACCAAGGAGAGACGATAGAAAACCGGAAGGAAACTATCAGGGGAACAATTATCAAAGCAACCGGTACCAGGGAAAAAACTACCAGGGGAACAACTACCGGAGAAACGACAACCAACGAAACGACTACCGGAGAAATGATGATCAGCATGCAGACGAAGGAAAGGAGATTTAGAAGGCGCTCATTGCATCCGACGGTGGAAGCGAGTGGGCATACTCAGATAATGAAGACGGTGAAGAAAGAGTAACCTGCTTCATAGCAAACGACGAAGAGGTATTTGATTTCTCTTCTAACGAGTTTACCAAAGAAGATTTGATTTCTGCACTCAACGAAATGGTTGCTGAGTTCAGAAACATATCTGCATACATACCAGTTCCGCTCGAATCTAAAACCGAACAATTAAATAATGTATATGATAAAACTTGTGAAATCGAAATGCACGAACCAGATGAACTATTCTCCGATAATGAGAAGACAGTTCAACCGGTAACCAAAACCGATGAACGAGCAATGTACGTCACGGCTGCATGGGAGAGATCACGTCAAGCTGTAAAACAAATGTGTAACTATAAAAGACACCCTAAGTGTAGGTATGGTATCGGTTATGAACCAAATAAACAAAAAGAATCAAAACAGCCTAACGGGATAAAACTCACGAAGAACAATCTTCCGTTTATAAAATTTGTCAAGAGTTCACAAACCGAAAATGACTTAAAACCGGAAGAAACGCTTAAATATGTAAGCCCTACTGAATCAGAAAAATGGCTTCATCCTGAGAGAAGGAAGGTAAACCGGATGTCGAATAAACCCAATAAAACTCGACATCAAAGAAACTCATCACAACATAAGGCATTCTTGAGCAACAGCCAAGAAGTTAAGCCAAATATTATAAAAACAGATACCGGGAAAGTGATCCGACTTATTCAAGTTTGGATTCCAAAGGGACTAATCAACCATGGACCCAACTGAATGTGGGTACCAAAAAGGTGTAAATAATTGTTTGTTGCAGGTGAGGAGGAGCAACCGGTTAAAGAATTCAGAATGGTACCTGGACAGCGGATGTTCAAGGCATATGACCGGAAACAAAGAGCTACTAACCGACATCAAGTACGAAACCGGAGCAATCATCACATTCGGGGACAACTCGAAAGGTAAAACCGTGGGCAAGGGTAAGATTGTTCATGGTAATCTATCCATAAGCAATGTATTATTGGTAGAAGAACTGCGTTTTAACTTGTTAAGCATAAGTCAAATGTGTGATGTGGGTTACAAAGTTGAATTTCATAAAAACTCATGTTTAGTTAAAAACCAAGATAATAAAATTCTGTTAACCGGTAACCGGATGGGAAACATTTACAAAGTTGATTGGAAAACTGATTTTGAAAAACCTGTGTGTATGATAGTCGGAAATGATCCAAACTGGCTTTGGCATAAACGGTTAAACCACTTGAATTTCAAAACGATTAACTTCATTTGTTCCAAGGAACTAGTTCACGGTTTTCCAAACGTTAAATTCTCAAAAGATAAAGTATGTGCTGCATGTCAAATGGGTAAACAAGTAAAAATCATCTTTCAAAAGTAAAGGAAATTATCAATCTGAACGATGCTTAGAACTCTTGCATATGGATCTGTTTGGTCCGGTCAAAGTAACTAGTTTAGGAGGCATGCATTATACTATGGTAGTTATTGATGATTATTCTAAATTTACTTGGGTTACTTTTCTAGCTTCTAAAAGTCAAGCAACTCCAAACCTGATTAAACTAATTTTGAGAATACAAAATGAAAAATCTATTCGAGTAAACAAAATCAGAAGCGATAGAGGAACTGAGTTTATAAACACTAATTTAACTACTTTTCTTGATGACTCCGGTATTAGACACGAGCTGTCTAGTGCCAGAACTCCTCAACAAAATGGCCTGGCTGAGAGAAGAAACCGGACTCTCAAGGAAGCCGCAAGGTCAATGATAGCTGATTCGGGTATTGCTCAAAAATTTTGGGCTGAAGCTATCAATACCGCATGCTATACACAAAATCGATCTTTAGTAACTAAACGGTTTTCTAAAACTCCTTTTGAAATTTACTTTGATCAAATTCCAAGTGTACGATATTTTCGAATTTTTGGTAGCAAATGTTTTGTTCACAATAACGACAAGAATTACTTGACCGCTTTTGATGCTAAATCCGATGAGGGAATAATGTTGGGATATTCAGCTGTGAGTAAAGCCTACAGAATATATACAATACTAGGACTTTAACAGTTGAAGAAGCCGCACACGTTGTTTTCGATTAATCGGTTGAACGAAACACTGCATTACCCTTCGATCTTCACAATAGAATGGAAAATTTTAATATCTATTCTGATGATGAAGACGAGGTTCCGGTTTTTAGACGATTTGTCAAGAACCAAGCGGTTGATGCTGAACCTCAGCCTGATCAAGCTACTTTACCGCAAAAAGTTGACGCTTCAGTTTCTACTGAAGAAATCGGTCGGTCTGACTCTGTTCAACCTACCGATCAGTCTAACCTTGATCATCCAACCGAAAGCTTGATAGACACGTCTCGGATTAACCTCAGAAGGAACAAAAATCATCCTCTTGAACTAGTAATAGGTAACATATCCTCACCCGTCCGAACTAGGCAACAAAATTTGGATCACTATGAAAACTCAGCTTTCATATCACAAATTGAGCCGAAAAAGGTGGATGAAGCATTGTTAGATCCAGATTGGATCTTAGCAATGCAAGAGGAATTAAACGAGTTTGAGAGAAATAAAGTCTGGTACCTAGTCCCTAGACCGAAGAACAAACCAGTTATAGGAACACGATGGGTATTCAGAAATAAACTCAATGAAGACGGTTTAGTTACGAGGAACAAAGCCCGGTTAGTGGCTCAAGGCTATAAACAGGAAGAAGACATTAATTTTGAAGAATCATTTGCCCCTGTAGCTAGACTTGAGGCCATTAGAATATTTTTAGCATATGCAGCTTTTAAAAACTTCAAAGTTTTCAAATGGATGTTAAGAGTGCTTTTCTAAACGGTAAGGTAAATGAAGAGGTGTACGTTAATCAACCTCCAGGTTTCAAAAATCCAGAACACGAAAATCATGTTTACCGGCTGAATAAAGCCCTTTACGGTTTGAAACAGGCTCCAAGAGCTTGGTATGACACATTGACGCAATTTTTGTTTACTCACAAATTCACAATAGGTTCGGTAGACAAAACACTTTTCAAATTTGAAAGAAAGGAACAAATATTACTTGTTCAGATTTATGTTGATGATATCATATTCGGATCAACCGATCCAAAGTTATGTGACAAGTTTTCAAAAATGATGACTGATAGATTTCAAATGAGTATGATGGGAGAGTTGAGTTTCTTTCTAGGACTTCAGGTTAAGCAGATTGAAGCCGGAACCTTCATAAGCCAACCAAAGTATACAGCCGAACTGCTGAAGAAATTTGGAATGGATACATGTGCCGAAGCGGCTACGCCAATGAGTCCTTCCGTAAAGCTGGACAAAGATGATGATGGTCAAGCCGTTGACATCACAGCATATCGAGGAATGATCGGATCACTACTATATCTAACAGCCAGCCGACCCGACATTCTGTTTGCGGTTGGAGTGTGCGGAAGGTTCCAAGCAAATCCAAAGCAATCCCATTATACGGCGGCCAAAAGGATCCTAAAATATCTGAAGGGAACTCAAGAAGTGGGACTTTGGTACCCAAAAGACTCGATCTTCAACCTCATAAGCTACTCAGATGTCGATTACGCAGGATGCAAGATCGATAGAAAGAGCACAAGTGGAACCTGCCAGTTCCTAGGTGACCGGTTAGTTACTTGGAGCAGCAAGAAACAAACATCTGTTGCAACATCAACCACAGAGGCAGAATACATAGCGGCTGGAAGCTGTTGTGCACAACTTCTCTGGATCCAACAGCAACTAAGGGACTTCGGGATAGAAGCCAAGGAATCTCCAATCTTTTGTGACAACATCAGTGCTATAGCGATTACATACAATCCGGTGTTGCACTCAAGAACAAAGCATATCGATATAAGACACCATTTCATCCGGGAGCATGTTCAGGAGAAACACATCCGGCTGGAATATGTCTCAACCGAGCAACAAGTAGCGGATATATTCACAAAACCGCTACAGGAAGCTAAGTTTTCTCACTTTCGAAATATCTTGGGACTTACTAATCTTAATCAACTGATATCATGATTATGCATGCATGTAAGAAACCGGGATATGTGTTCAGGGAGAAGCTCTCGCTTCTCAAACCATATTCAAATAGGCCACTGTTAAATCAAAAATGCTAACCGGGAGGAAGCCTCCGGTTATGCCCGATTACTTCATTACTTCAAATCACATGTATATTTACTATACGGTTGAAATAACCAGGTTGAAGTAGATATAATAAATCCAAAGTTGAACAAACGTTGACATAAATCAACTTTTCTTCACAATCGGAACAAAAATATCCTACTAAAACCGGTCATGAAAAACCGCTTAGTACAAATGCATTCTGGTCTGATGGAATGAACTTCTCCGGTTAACCTGGGATGACTGACTGAGTTTTCATGCATATTTTGAAAAATGAAATCTGTAATCAATAAAAACAGTCTACCACAATCAAGATGACGACATGTGTCCATCATCAAGAGAGGGAGACTAACATCTTGTCAATAGATATTTGTCATCATTAATATCTTGGTAATAATTAGATTTTGCCTTGGAAATAAACATTATTTACTTCAACAAGTTAAAGCCTATTAAATAACTGATGACATCATCAAGCATGCTTAAGCCTATTAATATAGCCGAACCCCTGGCTATATAAACCACCCATAAACCTTCACAAATCTTCACAAGATTACTATTCACAAGTATCATTCTTGAGATTAACCTTCTCTCTCAAGAACATGAACTCCAACTCTCTAGCAAAGAAGATTCTATTGGCAGATTTTAATTCAATCTACCAATATGAAGATCACGAAGTCAAAGAAATGTTCTTAGCCGTAGAAAGAAGCGGGCTAAGAAGCTTCCTTGAGAACAGATTCATTCTCGACTACCTAGTAGTCGAAGAATTCTTCCAGACCGGAAAGGAAGTGCATCGAGATATAATCGTTGCACAAGTCTACGGTCAGAAATTCTTATTCAGTGAGACGGATTTCGCTGTATACTGCGGTTTGCCCACTAAAGGGGTAACCGACCTAACATACTCCCCGGTGACCATGGAAGAGATGTGTCGCCGGTTCTCAGGATCTGACATCCCGGTTAGACCCTGGGGTGCTAAAAGCCAACTATCTCATAAGTACCAGCTTCTCTGTGAGATCCTAGGAAAGTCCATTTTGGGCAGAGAGAAAAGCTACTACTACACCCAAAGGCTTTTCGAGATGATGATCGCTGTAACGGTTGGGACACCAGTTAACTGGTCCTGGATCATCTTCAGTAACCTGAAGAAGATGCTCCTCTCCAACAAAACCGGCTACGCTCCTCAGCTGAGCGGTTTTTGTGCAAGTCTGGACATCCACTCCGGACCGTTCGTAACCCTCCATCCAAGGCATGTGCTCACCAAGGAAAGAGTACAAGAGATGGTCGATCGGTGGGAAGCAGTCAAGGCTAAGAGAAATCAAGCAGATGAGTCATCTAACGTCTAGCCTGTCATTTTCCTTTGTCCTATTTTATCTCTTTTCCAAAACCGGTAATTTTGTTGTACTACCGGTTTTGTACATCAATCAATGAAGCAGATTTCTCTCCTCTGTTAAGTTAAAATCTAAAGTCATAAATGTTCAAAACATTTAATGTGACGTATCGAATCAAAACGAATCACTCTTGGAAACAGAAATCGTCATTCTCAAAAAGCATGCATGACTTGATTAGACAAGACATGTCTTTATTCTCTTGAAAAATCACAAAATCATTAATGACCAGACATAAACGGCTAGATTTTTCAAATATCCTCATTAAATTCTCTCAACCGTTCTAAGCTATAAAAGGGGACTCAACCCTCTATTCTCAAAACACATTTCCTGCTTTCCTTCTCTCAAGAGCTTAAAAAAATCACAGAAATCTCCTCAGCCTCTCTCACTCCTCCGCACAATGTTGGCCGAACTCAGAAATACCCTTATCGTCGATTTCGAAGACGTCAAAGACAGTGCATACTATGAATGTATTTTTCAACATATCATAGAATCGGGACTTCAAGGTTTTCTTAAAGGTTCAGACACTATCCTCGTGGAGGAGGTGTGTGAATTTTTCAACAACGGTCATGTTCTAGATGATGGCAGCATCCACACCATCGTCGACGGTCAATTCCTTCGGTTTACCGAAGAGGAATTCGCCAACTTCTTTCACCTTCCAACCGAAGGTTTTTCGGACTTCCCAACGCCGTTCCTGCCGGCTAAGGAAGACTTTTTCCAGATGTTCTCCTCTTCCAACGCTCCGATCAAGGACTTTGGAAAGAAAGAAACACTCGCTCCTCACTACCAAGTCCTGCATGACTTGGTTCAAAGGTCTATCATGGGCCGAATGCCTAACCAGAACTACAACCGGGAGGCTTTCGACATCATGATAGCCATCATTCGAAACTCGTCGATCAACTGGGCAACCTACCTTTTCAACAAACTGAAGATTTTCATGACCGCTGCAAGGGGAAGGACCAGTTTCGCTCCTCAAATCACCCGGTTCCTGATGTCTAAGCGCCACAACATTGGAACCGGGGTTCCGGTTGGACCATCCAACACCATCACCATGCTCATGATGCACAGGTGGATATCAAGGATTGAGGAACGGTCACCCGAAAACACCGTGGACAAGTGGTACGAAAGAATGGTGGAAGGGGAATGGTTCAAAGAAGACTAAGTTATCTGTCTTTCCTTTCCGGTTTTTGGTCATTTTGTTATACGACCAAAACCGCTCAATGATCACTATTTTTATTTATGAAATATTTAATTTTCAAAGTCTCCGGTTTTCATTCATATTTTTCTTTCCGATTTTTAAACTTATACACAAAAACTTAAGGTTAACCTAAAAACTTCCGGTTAACAAGTCTTCAAGTAAAACCGGAACTTCGAGCAAAACGAAAACTTGAAAAATTTACCGCCCACGGTTTTACCTCCCAAAATTTACCGCCCATGGGTTTTCCACATTTACCGTCGAAAGTTACTGCAGTAACTTTTGGAGGGAAAGTTGGCGCCAAAAACATCATTAAACGACGGTTCGTCTTCCAACCGTTCGGAACCGCCATCTATATAAATTCAAATTAGCCCATTCGACACATGTGCTTTCTCTCTCTAAAATTTCCAGATCTTCAAAGGCTCTCTTATCTTCGATCATCATCGTTCTTTATCCTCTCTTTTCAAAACCATCATGGATCTAGGCAAAGCTCCCTTCCAATGGATGTTGCAGGTAGATTTCGCAGATATTGATGAACACGCCGATGATAAAAACAAGGCTGTTCTTCAATCTTTAAGAGATTCTGGGTTGGAGGAGTTTCTATCTGGTCCGTTCACCATTTATCCGGCGGCCGTGACGGAGTTTCTGGCGACGGCGACGCTCACAAAGAGGAAGGTCTCAGCCACAGTCAACGGGAAGGACATTCTGATTACCGAAGAGTTATTTGCTGAAGCTCTCGGTCTGCCCAACACCGGTCTGGATCTAAAGACTGACCTAACCGCTGCAGAATCAAACGCTGTCCGGTTGGTGGTTTCTTTCTCAGATCAGGATCTGGTGATTCACTCTAGCCGGAAGAACAAGTTTAAACCGGAGTTCAGGTGGCTGCTGAACATCATCGCTCGCTCTCTTCAGGGAAGAGGAGGTAACTTCGATAACCTGACGTAACTCAAACTGAAAATGTTGATGGCCATTGTCCGCGGTGACAAAGTGGATTGGGGATATGTTATCTTCGAAGAATTCTGTGGAATGGTGATTAAGAAGGATGGTCGGATTCAGGCCTTCGCAATGCAGATTGTGAAAATCCTTATGTTTCTCAAGTTCGATCTTGGCGAAGGTGAACCGCTCCCTCTCAACAATATTCTCAACTCAGAGTCGGTGATTGAGAAACCCGATAAAGCGGTCAAGCCGGAGACTTCCAGAACAAAGTCGTCCAAAGGGACTAGTTCTTCCGCTCTGGCTGAAGAAGTCACCAAACAGAAGAAACCGAAGAGAAAGGCGGTTGAAACCGAAACCCCACAAGAACCGAAGGGGAGGAAGAAGGCAGTTGCAAGGAAGAGTTCCAACAAACCAGCGGACTCCGAGAAAACTCTTTCCTCGGATAATCCACCAGAAAGAACCGGAGACGTCTTTCAACCCATTCCCATCAACACCGTTATCCCTACCCCCATTCCATCTAACTCACCAAGGCAAACCGAATCCTCGGGGAGCCAGAAAACCGAATCAGCATCCAAGGAGGAAGCAGATGTTAGTATTCACTCTGAAACCTCCAAGTCACCAAGCAAACGAATTGAAGAGGTAATAGCCGACGTAGGCTTGAATACCTCTGAAGTAATTGAGAACGTAGTCCAAGACATTACAAAAGAAACCGAAGATGACGTGTCAAGTCGTCACAAATCAATTGATCAGGTTGAGATACCCGATCAGAGTGAAGTACAACCGGTCGAAGAAACGGCCAAAACAGCAGACATTACACCTCCAGCTCAGGAGGGTAATCTTGAAGAATAGGAACCATCCGGTTCCGCCGGGGGCAAGACAGCTCCAAGATGGGCCATCTGACTCAGCACCAATACCTGAAGGTTTTGTTCAAGTCAACAAAGGAAAAGGGGTTCTTGTCGAAGATTCAACGGAAATAGGAAAAGGTACGCTGCAAACCGGTCCTCAACTAGAAGTTATAACCGGGGACGAGGTCCCTTTTACCGCAGAAGAAGAAGATGAAGTTTTCAAGGAACTTCTCAAGGACATGAACAAGGGTGCAAGTGATGCGATAGCTCCATATCTCATGTGGGTAAAGCTCCGGTGTGAAACAAAGATATCCGACATGGCTCCAGGACTGAGCGGCAATAAGCATTGGGACAGACTCATCAGGCTGGAAGAGAGGGCCCTCCAATTAGCTCACACCAATCTTATCCAACCTGCCTTTAGCAAAACAGCAGTAATTCTTGAATATGCTCGGTTACAAGTAGTGGAGGATGCATTTAAAGAAACTGAAGGAAGAACGCTAACCCCGATCGAAATGAGAATGACAGAACGGTTCCGGACGGTACGAGAAAAGCTCATCCAAAGCCTCGACAATCATGATGCACAATGAAGAAAAGGTTGCCGAAGCCAACTCAATAATGCCGATCTACATCAAAGTAAGCCATTCTATGTGGTCGGTGAGTCATCCGGAACGGCGGAAAACCTGGAACAAGACTCTCCTCAAACTGTTAAGGCTCCGGAAATCGATCAAATGAAGCAAGCGGTGGTTGATACAATTGATTCATGCCTTGGAAGTTATAAAACCGCAACCGATGAGAGGATTGCAACGGCTGAAGCTAATCTGTCAAACACTATACGGGGATCTATCAAGTCCATGATAGATGAGGCTGTGCAGACCTCAGTCAAGTCCTTGATCACCGAGTCCATCCAAACCGCAACCGCTCCACTGTTAGATATGTTGCAGGCAATGGCTCTTCAAATTGGGGAGATGTCCAAAATTCAAGTCAGCAAGACTCAAGAGCAAATCGAGTCCGATGCTGAAACCGCCAAGAGGCTGCAAGACGAAGAAAGGGAAAGAGAACGGTTGCAGAAAGAACTTGAGGACAAAGATTATGAGCTTGCCTAGAAATGCAATGAGGAAGAACAGGCAGGCCTCCAGGAACCCCCACCGGCTCAACCGTCCCATTCAATGAACACAAGGAATAAGAAGAAACGGAGCGCGGTTGCGAAAGTAATCAGGCGGGCAGAACAAAGGGCAGTTGTACTAGTCGTGCTGAATGTGCAACCTCTTGATGAAGAAGAAGAAGAAGACACTGAAGAACTTAACCAACGGAAGAGAAGGGCAATTGAAGGCTCAACCGCAACTACAAGCTCCAGACCAATTATTGCTCCACCGCTTCCTCCACCAAAACTAGTGTGTGCCGGTTTTGGGTTCAGCAAAAAGACTCCAAGCCACTCAAGTGTATGGGCCGGAATGCTGATTGACGCTGAAAGATGCGACAGAGAGTGGAAGGCAAGAGAAGAAGAAGAAAGAAGACGGCTTGAGAAAGAACTGGAAAAAGATCTTCACAAGGGGGGACCATCCAAGCCTTAATCTTTTTCTTCTCTTCTTTCAAAACAATTTATGTTTAACTCTGTTTCTGAACTTGGTTAATTTATCTCCGCGAGTTTCCACATACTTTCCTTTTGAAAAATTAAACACATGTTTTTGAAACATTCTCTACAATTTTGAATAATTATTCTAAATAATCAAAATTGTTAAACAAAATTTTCAAACCGGCCACACATTACAAGTTTTGAATATTTATTCTAAATAATCAAAAAGGGAGAAATTGATAGAAAAATTAAGTAAGTTAATTTTCAAACCGGCCACACATTACAAGTTTTGAATATTTATTCTAAATAATCAAAAAGGGAGAAATTGATAGAAAAATTAAGTAAGTTAATTTTTGGAACTGGCTAGACAAACTAAACAGTTGTTAACTTTCATGTACAGATACAGATCAAAACCGTATGAACCGGTTGGGACATCATATACCGATAAAGATCAAAACCGTATGAACCGGTTGGGACATCATATACCGGTTGCTGTTATACTTTAAAGAAATCAGTTCCAAGTGATCAAGTTAAAGATCAGAGGAACCGGTTTTTACTCTCTCAAGCGACCGGTCAGAAAAGACAAAAGCTCTCATACCAGCCGGATCATACTGCACGAGACACAAAACCGGAAGGTTCAAACTTCAAGAGTGACGTACCATGACGAAACAGACGTGTTTTGAATGAATAAAAGAAGATCAGATC
>NW_025918982.1:62176-88178 GCF_907164915.1 Impatiens glandulifera
GGAAAAAAACCAATTAAAACAATTAATTAGGCTAATTATTGTGATAAATAAACCCTAAATAATTATGGGAAAATGCCAAATTAATAAAAATAAAATTATTTGGGATAAATGTTGTACTCATTTATCTAAAAATAATTTTAAAAAGAATAATGGATTAAATAAATAATTTAGAATGAATTGTATCCATTTAATTTAAAATAACTATTTATTTAATCCTATAATATACAAAAATATTTGTAAAATATTTTCCATATTTATTTTAATATTTTGTGTATTTTAAAAATATCATAATTAAAGCTAAAATGGTGAAATAAAAATCAATTTCAAACAAACCCTTAAGATTTTTTGGTGTAGCTAAAAAGATAAGAATATGTTGTGTTAGGATCTAGATCGGGGATGGGGGACCGGGGTCTGGCCGGTTTACTCTTTCTGACAACACTCAACAGTTGGTGTTTAATCCGATTAGAGATTAACACCGGGTTTCAATACTACACAGACTGTCACAAACCCTTAAACCGAGTTCAAGTGCGGAAGTGGTTTGTTTCAGACTGAAGCAACACACACACAGGATGAATAGAGATAGGTTTTGGAGAATATCGGTTTAGAGATTAAGAGGTCAGTTTGAGGTTTAGTGAATCAGTTAGAATGATGTAATTCGATTATAACAATGTGAGTCGGTTAGAAAGTAGAACCGACAGAAAGTAAAGAGCAAGACATGTTTTTATGGATGTT
Organism: Impatiens glandulifera; assembly: GCF_907164915.1. Lineage (NCBI taxonomy): Eukaryota > Viridiplantae > Streptophyta > Magnoliopsida > Ericales > Balsaminaceae > Impatiens > Impatiens glandulifera. The sequence continues at coordinate 62,909 of NW_025918982.1, forward strand.
CGGAGATAAAACTCCTACGTCACCCCTTCTTCTCGAAACCGCGAGAAGGATATTCACTAAGGAATACACAAACACAATACGCAATCGAGTCTTATTTACTGCTCGATAATCACTCTTACAATTCTCACAGAAATTGTAATCACACTTCAAATGCACACTTAAGCTTTTAATCTTGTAGAGAGATAAACACGACTTGTAACTTGGGTTGTTGGAACTCTTAATTGTGTAACTCTTCTTAATTTATGTAGCTCTAGAACTGCATTTACTCCTCTTCAGTTCCTTCTTTTATAGGAGAAATGTGACAACGGTCACATTTCTTCAACGGATACCTTCAGGGTAATCCTTGAATCTGATTGGTTAAGCATAGGTTCAGCATTGCATTAATTGCGGTTTAAGCATGGAGCAAACCAGCTTCATTTGTCTTTTACTTAATATGGCAACTGTCGGTTGGCCAGTTACCTGCATCTGGAGAACTGCACCTTTGACTGGTACCAAAGTGGTAACTGTTTCTTCCGGCAATCTTCTGCAATGTCACAGTCTGATCCTTTGGTATCATCTTCCTCAGATACTCAAAGTGTTCGTTTGTACCAATTTGTAGATTGTATTTAGTTTGATAATCTTGACTTCTTTCTTTAAGTAGTCTCTTCGTCGGTTTTCCGGTTGGATACTGTATTTCAGTTTAGGATGTCTACCGGTTGTTCCAAGCTTCAGGTTAACCAGATAACTACCGGTTTTGGATGTATCCTTTTTTTCTTCTTCTAACCGGTATGATTACCTGATCGGTTGGATTCTTGACCGTTCAAGGTTCTTGACCGTTCCTGCACAGAAAATTTGTTTTTGTTAAGTTCTTATTTTAACCGGTCTAATTTATCTAACAATTTCTCCCTTTTTGATTATTTTATTTAAAATATTCAAAATCATGTAAGAAGTAAGAAGTAGGCCGGTTGTTTTAAAAGTTTGTTTGACCGGATTTTTGGAAAATTTTTAGAAAAATTTTGGAAAAATTTGAGAAAAATTTTGTCTTTAAAGAAAAATTTTATCTTATTAATTTCTCCCTTTTTGATTATTTTATTTAAAATATTCAAAACCATGTAAGGAATAAAAAGTAGGCCAGTTTCCAAAAATACTTTATATATATAAGATAAGAAATATTATAAAGTTGACATAAATAACAGATAATTAAAAGTCTATGTTATCCTTAGGCATATATCTCTTGAGGTATTCAGCCATCACTCCCTTTCCCAGATTGCAAGGATCGATGCCAAGTCCGGAGGAAGATGCTTGACCGCCCGAGGTGCCGGTGATTGGTGAAGCCTGTGCTGGTGAAGGGACCGATCTGAGTGGTAACACATTGACACACCGCGCTCTCTTTATTAGCGGTATAGCCTCGTCCTAAACCTCTACGACATCTGGTGAATCTGGGTTGATTGGAGGAGCATTGGTCGGTTCATCAATGTCAGCCAACAACTGTTGAGTCCGTTTAGCCGCTGTCTTCTTGGTTGCCTTTCTCTTTCTAGTTACCGGTCCGGTTGAGGGAGCAGCCGTATTTGATTGTTTATTTGTTTCGGCGATATCTTCTTCTATCAACTGTTGTTGAATTAGCTAAGCTGCGTCCTCATTCGCTTGTACCGCTTGTTCCGGTGCAACATTTTCTACCACCTGAACATGTTGGGCCAGGATTGCATCCGCCTGTTGCCTTTCCTTCAGAAGCGCATGTTTTCGTCTTCAGCTTCTTGGATTTTTTGAGCCGCGATCTCATTTTCTTTCTCAAACGCCTAGTTGGCCGCTAGCTTGGCCACAACCATTTTCGCGAGCTGTTCTGAGACCGCTTTTAATGATGCTTCGGTTAGTGCATGCTTTTCTTCAAGCGCTGTCATTCTTTGATGTATCGAACCGGCCTGGATACCGGATTGATAATGACCCTCTTCAAGAGATTCCAACATTTGATCCGTTGACGTAAGTTGCTGAGCGGTATGATTGTGACCCTCTTCAAGAGTCGTTAGCCTTTGATCCATTGAACCGAGCCGCTGGTCGGTTTGAGCAAGACCGTCCTCCAGAGTTGTAGTTCTATGTGTCGTGGAGATGATCTGTTGGTCGGTTAGGCCGTAGTTCTCTTCAACGACGGTAAGCCGTTGGATCGCAGAGTTGAGCTTTTCACCGGTATATTGAACCAACCGGTGTGATTTCTTCGCCTTTTCTTTCATTCTAGCCTACCACAGAAGGATGGCATATTGAAAAAATTCCTCGATATATCCCTTGATGTGGTCCTCGGTCAATACAGGCGCCGACGATTTATCGGTTTGTGGAGACCCGGGCCGATCGGTGAGCTGATTACCCGTTTCGGTTTCAATTCTGTTGACCGTGGATTCTGGTGGAGGAGGGGCATTCTCGACCTCTTCCGGATTAGGACCGCCATTGGATTTGGATCCTCCATCATCGTCAAGATGAGATCTTGAAAAATGTGAGGCTTCTTGATGACCGACTTCCGATTCCAACCGCGTCATCTCATCGGTTAGCTCCTGTTCCTTAGCCGTTAACATTTCCAACACTATTATATCGAGCTGGTTTTTGTCCTCTTCAGGGTCATTCTGTTCATGAAGGTGAAGGATATGGCCAGTGAGTTCTTTTAACCGGGCATGTGTTTTAACCATCCTTCCTCTTCTGAGAGCGGTGACAACGCTTTTTGTTTTCGTTAGTTCGAACATCGACTTCTCTATTTCCACCAGTTTTTCCCATTTCTGATGAGCGGGACACTCTAGTAACATGTCGGCATAACCGACTTCATTTCGTTGAAGAGCCCACTGATAGTAAACATTGCTCACAACATGAGCCTGTTTGAAGAGCTGCTCTATTATCTGGGAGACAAGTCCCTCTCCCAATTGTTGAACGTCGTCATCCGCGGTTTCGTGTGCCTCCGGTTGTCTAACTGAACCGGATTCATCATTAAGATTTGTGGCCGGATTTTCCTCGTCGACGACCTTCCCTTTTCCCTTGTTTGACCGATTTTGCTCGGTGTCGTTTGTGTTGGTGCGGCTGGAGCTGGATGCGGAATCCTCCGGATTAGGGATGTCGACTTGAATATTAGCGGATCCAGATGTGTGGGGAACCGTCTTGCTTCCGGATTGTTCTGCCTCCGGAGCCTTCTTCTTTCTAGGGTGTGATTTCTTGGATCGAGTGGATGATTGTTTAGCTGTTGAGGCCTTCGCTCTGCTCGGTCGAACCGCTTTTCTCAAAAAGTGGGCAGACCTTATTATCTTGCTGTTAGGGATAAGAACACCTGGGCCAGTTTCGATGTTGGAGTGGCGCATAAGCTTGCCGAGCGGAACAACATATCCCCAAGAACGTTTTGAAGTCGGATATACCATCTCACAAAGATTGGAGAAAACGACCTTGGCCCAGAGTATTTGAATACCTCTAACCAAACCGGCCAGCATCTCAATCTTCGAACTTGTTAGACTATCGTAGTTGCCTCCTCTTCCTTGGACCGACTTTGAGATAATTTCGCAAAGTGGGGTGTATTCTGGTTTCAGGTCTGTTTTCTTACCGGACACCATTAACGGTTGTTTAGTATCCGATACAGCACAGCGAACCGCAAGAAGTTCGTCCTCGTTCGTGTCCACGGTGAATTCACTCCCTTCTATCGATAGGCGGAGAACTTCAGCAACCGATTCCTTTGTAACCTTAAACGGTTTTCCACCGACCGTTGCAGATATAGTTTCCTCATTGAGTACGGCTGTTTGGAAGAACTCTGTGACCGCGTCTTGATACATGACGAACGGTCCATTTAGAAACTGTTCCAGACCCGAGGCATATATGAGTTCCAACACCTGTTTAGCCTCCGGCGAACCGTTGGTTCGAATCTCTTCGAAATTAACTTGGAAAATGTGGTTGAAGAGTGCAAAATCACGACCCATTTTAATTAGAGAGATCAGGAGTTGGAAAGATTGAAAGTTTGAAGATTAAGTGATAGCTAGAGAGAGAAAGTAGATTCGCGGAAGAGGAAAATAATAAGACAATTGAGTTTATTTATAGTTAGGCCTGGAATGTGAACCGACGCGAGCCGTCACATCAAGAAAAGGCGCCAAGTTTCCCTCCAAAACGAGTTGGCGGCAACCATTTGACGGAAGTAATTAAAGCGGTAGATATTTTAACCGGTGATTAATGAAGCGGTAAGTGATTTAACCGGTAAAGAATTTAAACCGATTTTTGTACCTTATAATTTAAATTGATATTTGATTAAAGAAGAAAGACATAATAATGATAGAACCGATATGAAGATCGATTTGAAATACAAATACAATGTTAAAATAAAAAGAATTAACCGACTTAGGACCTAAATCATCCTAGAGAGTTTTTCTTCCACCGTTTCCTCGTTGAGGACATTTGAAAGATTCACCGGTGCACCCGGTCCAAGATTTGGAACGAAGGTCCGAACGACCCGGCTCAAGTGAGGAGCATAGCCGAGTCGTTTCTTCGTTTCGACCATAGTCTTTAGGTTGTTAAAGATGACCGATGCCCAATTGATGGGGGTTGAGCTGACGATATAGGTCATCATGTCAAAAGTTCTTCTGGTGTACTTTTGATTGGGGGACTGGCAGATGATCGACCGGTTGACGAACTCATGCAAGAGTTGAATTTGGGAAGCAAGATTGGCTTTAAGGCCGGGGTTCTGAACCAGTGTGTCGGAACTGGAGAATAGTTCAACGTAATCATTAGATGAACTGCCCACTCGTGGTGGAAAGTCCGAAAACCCCTCGGTTGGGAGGTTGAACATCCCGGCGAATTAGTTTTTCGGGAGAACGATGACACTGGTTTTTATAGTGGAGAAAATGGCACCGTTATGCATAAATGCATTGGAGAAAAACTCCAGTACCTCTAGAAGAAAGAGAGGTCCCTATTCCTCTAGGAAACTGCGGAGGCTAGTGTCGACTAGAGATTCAAAAAGTATTTCCCTTGTTTCAACGTCATCCATGGATATTACTGAGTCAAAGTCGATGCACAAGTAGTTTCTGAGAATGGGATGAGACATTTTTCAGATTTTGCTTAGAGATGTAAAATGTTTGTCTTGGAATGTATTGGAGTGATAGGGGGGAGGTTTCTTAAATAGTTTAGAGATGAGAGGTAGCGTAAGTACATTTATGATTAAGATTCTGTTTTGTCAATAATGCTTTGGAATATTTATGTTTTCAGAAAAGTCTTGGGAAGAGGTGATTTTGACCGGTTACGGAGACCGAGGTTGAGAATCTAGTTGGAAACCAACTAAGTCTGTGTAGTTTCCCGTGTAGTTAGAATTCAAAAGTACTAGAATTTCATTAAGTAAAAAGATGAAGTACAATAGACCGAAAGGAAACATAACCGATTAAGATAGATATACAAACGGTACGTGAAGCAAAATGACCGGTTGTCCGAAGGAGTGATTCTTTAATGACTGGAGGAGGTGATGTTTCTGTGCTTTTTCTTCCATGCTTTCTCAAACCGCTCATAGAAGTAATCCACAGAATCCCTGGTCAATACCTGGGATTGGTTCAGCTCTTCGCCCGGACAGAGTGGAATCTCGAGTTCGATGAGTAGAGAACTTATTTGAGGAATAAAACCGGTGTGTCGGGTATTGATCATCCAGATTAAGATGTCAAACAACAACCTAGACCAGTTTACCAGAGTATCGGTTGGTATGGCGGTCATGATGTTAAAGATCGTGAGACAGTAGGTATTGGTGACATCCTTTCCTAGGATGGCCTTACCGATGATGTCGTTGAGGAGCTGATATTCGGCTCTAACCGATGATCGTGCACCATGATCATCGACCGGAGAGTTGGAGCGGGAAAATTCCAGAGATATTTCGGCTTTCTGTTCAGCCGAAACAGACAGGTTTGTAAGACCTTCTTTGGAAAGATCGAAGCACCGAGCGAAGTCTCGCTCGGTGAAGTCGAAAACCGTTCCTCTTACCCTTGACTGGATAAGAGTGTCAAAGAATGGAGTGCCACGAAAAACTCTGGCATTGTGAAAGAATTCGTTCACAGTTTTAGGAAATATGATATGTTTGTCATCTAGGAAAGACCGAAGACCGATACTTTCCAAAGACTTGATCATTTTGAAAATTTCGTAGTGTTTTGTCCCTTGTGGTGAGTCAAAATCAACTTGAAGAATGTTTTGGTACTGAGACATTTTTGCCTTAATAAGATGAGAGTTTGAGGGTGTGAATATTTGTTTGATATTCATCTAAGTTATATATTAGTTGGAGGATGATATAGATGAGTAGTATTATCCAGAGGGTAGCAGGTAATTTAGTTTATTATCCGTAGGATAAAACATCTTGCATGCATTAGGTATGTTTATAGCCTAAGGGTGTGAGTCATAGGCCTGGGCAATGAGAGATATTATATCTTCACGTCTTTTGAGGCATGACTACTTTGTTTTGAAACGGTATCTTTTCAGAACAGATACGTTCAAACACAGATAATTGTTCCATTTTTTTGTTGGGAAGCCAAATATTCCAAAGTATGTTATATTCAAACCGGTTGGTTTCAGTCATTGGTCCCGATGCAGTTAATTAGTGTAGGTACTAAGTAATTGGTCGGTTTACTGTAACTGATAGACAAGGTGGTTCTTCAATAAATACGATGATAAATTCGGTTTCCGACATTTTAGGAAGAACTTTCGGTTTTGTCTGTCCGAACCGATTTTTCCCTTTAGAGGTTAAGATTTAAGAAATGATTTGATTTATATCGGTTAGACCGAGGATGTTTCTGAAGAAAGAAAACTTAGCTTCCTGCAGAGGCTTTGTGAAGATATCGGCTACTTGTTGATCAGTTGATACATATTCCAGCCGGATGTGCTTCTGCATGACATGTTCCCGGATGAAATGATGTCTTATGTCGATGTGCTTGGTTCTAGCGTGTAAAACTGGATTGTATGTGATTGCTATGGCACTTGTGTTGTCACAGAAAATTGGAGACTCTTCGGCGATGACGCCAAAGTCCTTTAGTTGCTGTTGAATCCATAGAAGTTGTGAACAACAACTTCCGGCTACCAGATATTCAGCTTCTACGGTTGATATAGCAACCGACGTTTGCTTCTTGCTGTGCCATGAAACAAGCCGATCAACTAAGAATTGGCATGTTCCGCTGGTACTTTTTCTATCAACTTTACATCCTGTATAGTCTGCATCAGAGTAGCTTGTGAGGTTAAAAGATGAGTCCTTTGGATACCACAGACCGACTTTAGGGGTACCCTTTAGATATTTTAGGATTCGTTTAGCGGCTGTATAGTGAGACTGTTTGGGATTAGCCTAGAATCTTCCACATACTCCGACCACAAATAATATGTCTGGTCTACTTGCTGTCAGGTACAAAAGAGAACCAATTATTCTACGATAGGCTGTCAGGTCTACTCCCTGACCGTCATCTTCTTTATCCAGCTTGATTGATGAGCTCATTGGAGTGGCGGCAGAGGAACATGTGTCCATCCAAAATTTCTTTAGAAGTTCCTTTGTATATTTGGACTGATTGATGAAAGTTCCTCCTTCCAATTGTCTAACCTGAAGACCTAGGAAGAAGCTTAATTCTCCCATCATACTCATTTCAAATTTGTTAGTCATCAGAGTTGAGAATTTATCACATAGCTTAGGATCGGTTGATCCGAAAATGATATCATCTACATATATTTGAACAAGTAGGATGTGTTCCTTTTTCTCAAATTTAAATAGTGTTTTGTCTACTGAACCTATGGTGAAGTCATGATGTATCAGAAATGCGGTTAATGTATCATACCAAGCTCTAGGAGCTTGTTTTAAACCGTAAAGAGCCTTATTTAGACGATATACATGATTAGTCAGGTTAGCATTTTTAAAATCAGGTGGTTGTTCAACGTATACTTCTTCACGTAGGTCACCATTTAAAAATGCACTTTTAGCATCCATTTGGAATACTTTAAAATTTTTAAAAGCAGCAAAGGCTAGAAAAATTCTAATGGCTTCAATTCTAGCTACATGAGAAAATGATTCTTCAAAATCAATGCCTTCTTCTTGTTTGTATCCTTGTGCCACTAATCTAGCTTTGTTCCTCGTAACCAAACCGTCCTCATTGAGTTTATTTTTGAATACCCATCTTGTTCCTATGACCGGTTGATCTTTCGGTCTAGGGACTAGATACTAGACTTTATTACTCTCAAACTAGTTTAACTCTTCTTGCATTGCCAAAATCCAATCCGGATCCGACAATGCTTCATCCACCCTTTTCGGCTCAATCTGGGATATGAAAGCGGAATTAAAGTATTCCTCCAATTCTTGTCGCCTAATTTGAATGGGTTTTGAAGGGTCACCTATAATAAGCTCAGGAGGATGATTTGTTTTCTTTTTGAGATTCGGTTTATGAATGTCTACCAAATTACCGTTTGTTTGATCAAGGCTAGACATATCGGTAGGCTGAGCAATAGTGTCAGACCGACCGATTTCCTTAGTTTGAACCGAGGTGTCAGCTTCTTGTGTGTGGCAGCTTTATCCGGCTGGGTTTCAACAACACCCATTTGGTCATGGACAAACCGCCTGAAAACTGGAATCTCATCTTCACTATCAGAATGGATATTATGATTTTCCAATCTGTTGTGTAGATCAAAGGATGATGTAAGTGTTACTTTCAACCGATTCATCGAATACAACATGAAGAGATTCTTCCACGGTTAAAGTTCTAGTATTATATACTCTATATTCTTTACTAACCACTGAGTATCCTAGCATTATCCCAATATCAGATTTTGCATCAAAATCAGATAAATGATTTTTTTCCATTAATGTGAATGTAACATTTACAACCGAAAATTTTGAGATACCGAATGTTAGGAATTCTATCAAAATACACTTCGTACGGTGTTTTATTGTGAAATTTGTTAATCAAGGACCGGTTTTGTGTATAACATGCAGTATTGATAGCTTCAGCCCAAAATTTCTAGGCAACACCTGAGTCGGCTATCATGGACCTTGCGGCTTCCTTGAGAGTTCAATTTCTTCTCTTAGCCAGGCCGTTCTGTTGAGGAGTTCTAGCACTGGACAACTCGTGTCTAATACCGGATTCATCAAGAAATGCATTTAGAGTACTATTTGTAAATTCGGTTCCTCTATCACTCTTAATGCTATTTACACGTGTTAATTTTTCATTTTGTAAACGCTTAAGCAGTGTAATTAAATTGGATGCGGTTTCATGTTTAGATGCCAAAAATGTGACCCATGTATATCTAGAATAATCATCAATAACAACCATAGTGTTAAGCATACCACCTAGACTGGTGACCCTAATCGGTCCAAATAAACTCATGTGAAGAAGATCTAAGCATCAGTTAGACTGAATGTGTCATTTTCTCTTAAAGGTTGATTTAATTTGTTTACCCATTTGACATGCTGAGCACACCTTATCCTTATTAAATACTATATCAGGATTCCTTCAACTAACTTTTTATTGCGGATATAATTTAAGGTTTTGAGGTGTAGATGGTTTAACCTTTTATGCCATAACCATGTTTGATCAGTTTTAGCTACCATGCAAACAGGATGCTCCACTTCATTTTTCCAGTCTACCTTGTATATGTTTCCTAACCTATTTCCGGTTAGTAATGTACTACCCTGAGAGTTTTTAACTAAGCATGCATGTTTAAGAAATTCTACCGTATATCCTGCATCACACATCTGACTAATACTTAACAGGTTAAAATGTAGATTTTCAACTAGAAGTACATTGTTAATTGTTAAATGACCATGGACAATCTTACCCTTGCCCACAGTTCTACCTCTTGAGTTGTCACCAAAGACTATCATAGCACCGGTTTCTATTTTGATGTCGGTCAGAAGGTTGCTGTTTCCAGTCATATGTGTTGAACAACCGCTGTCCAGGAACCATTCAGAGTTTCCTAGCCGTTTTATAACCTGCAAAATACACATATTTACAACTATTTGGTACCCACATTTACTTGGGTCCACGGTTGATTAGTCCCTTAGGCATCTAGACTTTAATAAGTCGGATAACTTTCCCGGTTATGGTTCTAATTCTTTTTCATGTGCTTGGCTTGACATCTTTTTATTGTCCTAAGAATTCCTTATTTTGTAGTGGCTTTTGGTTTATTCTATGTGATCGTGGGTCGGTTTGTTTACCTGTTGGCCGATTGACTTTCCTTCTCTTAGGATGAAGGCATTTTTCCGAGTCAGTTGGACTTACATATATTATTTCTTCTTCCAGTTTTGAGTCACTTTGTTCCTCATTGTCGGTTGAAGAGCTCTTGACAAATCTTATAAAGGGAAGACTGTCTTTTGTGAGTTTCATCTCATTGGAACGGTTCCGGTTGACAGATTTGTTATCTTTGTATCCAAGACCAAATTTGCATTTGGGGTGTCTTTCATATTTAGACAATTGGTTCACCGCTTCACTGGATCTTTTCCATGCGGCTATTCGATACCTGGTTCGTGCATCTTCCTCTTTGGTCAACTCTTGAACTGACTCCTTGAGCTGTTCAGTCTTAGAGGATAGTTCAGGTGCTGCCTCGATTTTTAAGATTTCATCAGGTTGAATACTATCGGTTTCAGGTTCGGACCGGGTTGGTGCCATAGGTTCGGTTCTAAAGTTGAGTCGGGTTGGTACTAAGGTTAATAGGTTCTTATATTCTATTACCATGTCATTTAGTGCATTAACTAAATCATCTTTAGTAAATTCTTCACAAGAAAAATCAAATACATGTTCTTCGTTTGCCATGAGACGAGAGAGTTCATCATCACTGTCACTGTGAACCCATAAACTTCCTCCATCATCGGCTATCAGTGCTTTCTGATTTTCTCTCCCTTCACGGGTTTGTAAGTATTTATTTCTCTGGTTCTGATCATCCGACTTCCGGTCATCCCGTCTTGGGTTTCTGCATTCCCACCTGAAATGTCTCAAACAGTTGCAGTTATAACATCTAACATTAGATTTATCACCGTAGTTATAGTTGTTGTTTGTCGATTGGCTTTTCTTCATGAATCTGCCAAACTTCTGTGTAAGCATTTCCATTGCATCCTTAGTGAATTGTTCAACGGATTTGATCGGTGCAGCAGCAACAGGTTCTATAGATGTAACTAGAGCCTTAGTAGAGGTTGAGGCTGATGCTTCATCTTCGATCCTGGATCTCATTTCAAACTCATATGCCTTCAGATCTTCGAATACATCGTGTAGCTTCATCTTGTTTAGGCAATTTGATTCTCTCATCACCATTGTCTTTATGTCCCATGCACTTGGAAGATATCTTAAAACTTTGATGATCGTTTCCTTGTTGTCATACTTCTTTCCAAGAGTTGATAGTTCATTTAACACATTTGTAAACCGGTCATTGTACTCCTTCATGGTTTCTCCTAGCTTCATCTTGATGTTTTCAAACTTCTGGGTAGCCACCATTATCTTGTTTTCCTTGGTTCTTTCATTTCCCTCGTGAAGTTGAATCACCGTTTTCCATACTTCCTTTGAGGTTTTGCAATCTCTGACCTTATAGAAAGTATTTCTGTCCAAACCTTTGAAGATATGGTTTTTGGCGTGATTATCCAGATTATTTCTCCACTTATCCTCAGTTGTCCAATCCTTTCTGTCTTTATCAATCTTTATCGGTCCTTCAGACAGGATGAACGACATCTCATCATCCATAGTGATTAGGTGCAAGTGCATGCATATCTTCCAGTTGGCGAAACCATCACCTTCTAGCATTGAAGGTTTCTCGAAAGCCATGCTTGCTTGCTTCGGGTTGCTTGAGTATTGAAACTAACTGCTCTGATACCAATTGTTAGGATCTAGATCGGGGATGGGGGACCGGGGTCTGGCCAGTTTACTCTTTCTGACAACACTCAACGGTTGGTGTTTAATCCGGTTAGAGATTAACATCGGGTTTCAATACTACACAGGCTGTCACAAACCCTTGAATCGAGTTCAAGTGCGGAAGTGGTTTGTTTCAGACTGAAGCAACACACACACATGATGAATAAAGATAGGTTTTGGAGAATGTCGGTTTGGAGATTAAGAGATCGGTTTGAGGTTTAGTGAATCGGTTAGAATGATGTAATTCGGTTATAAAAGTGTGAGTCGGTTTGAAAGCAGAACCGACAGAAAGTAAAGAACAAGATAGGTTTTTATGGATGTTCAGAGATAAAACTCATATGTCACCCCTTCTTCTCGAAACCGCGAGAAGGATATTCTCTAAGAAATACACAAACACAATACACAATCGAGTCTTATTTACTGCTCGATAATCACTCGTACAATTCTCACAGAAATTGTAATCACACTTCAAATGCACACTTAAGCTTTTAATCTTGTAGAGAGATAAACACGACTTGTAACTTTGGTTGTTGGAACTCTTAATTCTGTAACTCTTCTTAATTTCTGTAGCTCTGGAACTGCATTTACTCCTCTTCAGCTCCTTCTTTTATAGGTGAAATGTGCCAACGGTCACATTTCTTCAACGGATACCTTCAGGGTAATCCTTGAATCTGATTGGTTGAGCAGAGGTTCAACATTGCATTAATTGCGGTTTAAGCTTCCAAGGCATGGAGCAGACCGGCTTCATTTGTCTTTTACTTAATATGGAAACTGCCGGTTGGCCAGTTACCTGTATTTGGAGAACTGCACCTTTGACTGGTACTAAAGTGGTAACTCTTTCTTCAGGCAATCTTCTGCAGCTTTCAGAGTATCATCAGACTTGTATGGATATGGCAATGTCACAGTCTGATCCTTTGGTATCATCTTCCGCAGATACTCAAAGTGTTTGTTTGCACAAATTTGTAGATTGTACTTAGTTTGATAATCTTGACTTCTTTCTTTAAGTAGTCTCTTCGTCGATTTTTCGGTTGGATACTGTATTTCGGTTTAGGATGTCTACCGGTTGTTCCAAGTTTCAGGTTAACCGGATAACTTCCGGTTTTGGATGCATCCTTTATTTCTTCTTCTAACCGGTTTGATTATCTGATCGGTTGGATTCTTGACCGTTCAAGGTTCTTGACCGTTTCTGCACAAGAAATTTGTTTTTGTTAAGTTCTTATTTTAACCGGTCTAATTTATCTAACATGTTGCAATAGGAACCGTGTCCATTGGATAGACACTGGAATTGCATTCAACGCATCAGAGCGCTCCACGTAGCCAGTTGTAACCGGGCAGAAGCGCGCGCATCGTAGGAGAGAAGCTAACGCGGACGTTAGTTCCGTCCACCCGAACATTGACAAAACTCCAGGCGCTAACGGAACGTCTAAACGCACCTTAAACGATGTCGTTTTGGACCGCGATCTTCTTCTTATCGCAAAGCCGAGTAGATAAGTATGAAGAGATGTGGTTTATTTCTCTTATTTCGGCGACTTGAGCTAAGAATAGACTTTTGGCCGATTTTAGCCACTAGAAGCCTCCACCGACTTAGGGCAGCTATAAATTGACCCCTTGGCCGTCCCCAAGGACGAGAATCCAATCTCCACTCTCAAATCACGATTTAAAAAAAATCAGCCATTGAAGCTGAAAGCTTCTAGATTTTTCGAAAATCTGTTTGAAGTCTTTCAAATTACATGTATGCTTGTTTTTTATGTTGTTTATTGGATGGAATTGATCCCAAGATCATTTAGAAACTATCTGGATATGATAGAACCAATCAATCAATCAAACTAAATAACAAAAACCTAAATTTGAATTTTCAAAATAAAAAACGGGTTTGCTATTTTTAGATTAATTTTGTTGAATCACAACCCAAAAAGCTTCATAACATTATTGTAATAATGTTGGACAACTATTTGGATCATGTTTGATTAAAATCAATTTTATAAAAATAAATTGAATTTTTTTAGTTCTTGATTTGGTCAAAACGAACAATCAATGTTCTTTTATTGGTATCAATCAAGTATGTGTAGTATAACGAAGATATTAGATAACTCTTTACACTTCAAAACAACTTTAAAATAAAACCTGATTTTTTATCACAAAATATTTTGAACAAATTGATAATCATCCAATTCAATCTATACTAAGCTACAAGCTCTTGGATAAAAGAATTAGAGCTAAAAATGAATTTTAAAACCCGCATTTTAGTGTTCTTGAGGAGCAAGGCCTATGAGCCTAGGGTCGAAAGGTACGACCAAGGATCCTAAGTCTGGACCAAGCCTAGGATCAAGAATTTGAACCTTCAACCGAGACCTAGAACCGATGTTATTGATCCAGAACCGAAAGATCCAACCGAGGATTCTTACCTTAGACCGAGAGATCAGACCTTAGGACCCATAATCCTAAACCCTAGGACCTAGAGGTCTGATCTTAAGATTGAAAATCCCAAACCTTAGGAATGAGTGTCCGAACTTGGGACCGAGAATCCCAAACCTAGGACCAAGGGACTTAGCCTAGAACTAACATAAGACCAAGGGGTTTATACACCTCGACCGAGAAACATAGCCCCAGACTAACCAATGACCAATTGTTTTTAAGCATAAACCAGTAACATTAGCCAATGAACGAGAGTACTTAAGACCTCGATTGAGGGACATCGGTATTTATACTAAAGATCCTGAGCCTCAATCGAGAGGCTCCTCGACCCGGACCGAGGTCTTTTGACCTCGATCGATAAAAATGAACCCCATGCTTATAAATCTGGTCGTAAGGCCTGTTTGGTTCTCCTTTTAAATATCCAAAATTAATTTTATAATTTTGGGACTCCAAATCATTTTCTAAAAATCTAAAAAAAAAATTAGAAAATGCATTTTTAATATTTTTGGGATATTTCCACCAAAATATTTCAACAAAGAATCATTTGGTGTTTATTTTTAAACCCTAATGCCTTTAAAAATGAACGATATTCTTCAAGTATTTCCTCCATAGTTATCAATCGCAACATGTACCAAAATTTTAAATATGGTTCTTTCAATATTTTAAATAACGCTAAAACATAGAAACATGACTAGGACTGAAAAATAATTGGTTAAAACTCAAACATTATACAACCGATTTTCAAAAGTTAACTTTATAAGTAGAAACCGTTTTTAAAATAGGTATGGAGGATGAAGCGCGAAAACCTTTTCCCGAGTATCACCAAACTACGAACTAAAAGAAAAGTCTGGTCACTACGTTTGTATATGTATGTCAACTTTTATTATTTTTACCAAAATCAATTGATGACTCTATTTCAAAATAAATAATTTTTTAAATTAATTATGCTTAATTAATTAAAGTAAATGATTTCTAAAAAATCAAATTGTGATTTGATTATCATAAATCCTCAGAATATTTAAAATTGAACCCTGAAATTAATTAGTTTTAATTAAATTAAAAAAGATGCAGGAATCAATGATATCTTTTAAAAAAAATATTTTATTTTAAAATAAAATTCCTGACAGGCAAACCGAGGTTGAATTCTCAAACTTCGGGCATTTCACGGGAACCATTGCAAAGGGATTTTTTGGGGTTACAACTTTCTAGCGACTCTCATGGGGATTAAATGTTTATCTCGACAACATAAACTTGCCTTTTGAAACATTTGTATCACGTTTTCAAATTAATAAGCTTGTCTTAATATGTATAATACCTTAAAAGATGCAAATGTTGTATCCTATTTAAAGCATTTATATGTAAATGGTACATCACCCTCTTCTTACTTGCAAGGTAGTACTCGACCGTGATTGATACTTCTACACTTATGTGCAAAGATTGTTAATGTGGAATGACAACTTGTTACAAACTAAGTGATGTTGCGAGAGGAAAACTTAGAATGCACGGGATCGACCCCACCCTTTGGCGATGAGTCGTTCGATAAGACACATGCAATGTGGAGGAGGGGAGAAATTTCTAATTGAGTAGATATTCCCTAAATTATGGCGGTGGTTTACCCCCTCCACTATTGATGAATGAAAATCTCTTATGATTTCCCTTAAAACAAAAAAACCTAGTTACTATCACCAAGCTAGTTGTTTGTTGTGCCCAAACAACTAAAAGACATCGTCAATACATCTCCTTATAAGACTACTATTACGTATTATGTTTATGCATGTATAGTGTAAGAGAGAATCTCAAACACGTTCCTTTCTTTTTAAAACAAACGCATGTTTATAAATATTTTAAAATTTCCAATCACAAACAATTTTCATGTTGACGGATGTCAAGTTAATCTCATGGGTTGAAAATTTACACGAAAACGAGTGAAATCATGAGATTTACAAACTAACCCCATCATGAAGTTTATAAACTTCAAAATAAACCTAAAATG
The DNA here is from genome assembly GCF_907164915.1 of Impatiens glandulifera. NCBI lineage: Eukaryota > Viridiplantae > Streptophyta > Magnoliopsida > Ericales > Balsaminaceae > Impatiens > Impatiens glandulifera. The sequence goes on from NW_025918982.1 coordinate 79,136, forward strand.
GTACGACCTCTTTCAAATGAATGTCTTGTCAAAGAGAAGGATATAACTGGATGTTATTCTACAAAAATATGAATAGGTCCAGGAAAATAAAGCGAAGGAAGATGCTAGTGTCGAAATAGTCTAGAGCTGAACCTAAAGACTATGACCTCAGTCAAACACGTTTTCCTCTTTAGACTGTCTCTATAAAATATCAACAAGAGAGTTCTATCTGTCAAACTAAGCGAGTATGTGAATACAACAACTCTATGTTTGTTTATTTGAATCACAAAAAGAGATGCTCACTCTATAGGATTCATTTTATATGCATATGCATTACATTTGTATTTTTTTACATATGCAAACCCTCACCTATTTCTCTTCAACACAGTCCACGACTACGATAGGCCGACACAAACCCTAGAAAGAAAGATAAAAAATGGACATTTTATACGCCACTAGATGGCCGAAGAACCTTTCGTACTTGAAACGGTCTCAGTGACCGAATTTAGGGAAATGAAGGAAACTCTGCAACATGTAACGGAGCAACTCTCGTTGATCAAAACTTCTTTAGCTAATTAGAAAATTTCGTCTACATCCTAGAACATACATTTTTCTCTTCGATTTCCTAACTAGACAATCTCGGTTATGTTCACTCCCATTAACCCCCGTCCTACTAGTCAAAAAGCTAAAGAATACGTCTCTCTATACGAAGACTCTGAAGAGGATATTGACTTAACTACACGGGTACAACATGATGAAGTAATAGACCCTTCGGTTCATAGTAAAACAAAACGGAATAGCTGACCAACCAACGCTAATGGAATATGAAAGCTAGATGGTGTTCAAGCCATGCAGGTAGAGATGCAATCCAGCTAAACAAGTTAGAAAAGGGAAAAGGCACTAAAAAACATCATGATTAAAAAGATGCTATGAAAGTTGTTGAACGAGCAGTTATTCCCATAGGTATCAAGTTTCAAGCCATGTCTAAGTACATAAGAAAAGCGATTCGTATGTCTTTTTCAAAATGTATGCCTCCACAATGACCCCATTGCAACTTGGAGAACCAACTTTTCTTAACCTATTCCCCTAGTACCTCGATTACGTTGCTCTTCAATTGTATCACCAACAAAAGATTCTCTATCTATAGATCACAAAGGAATTAGTTGCAACATTCATAGAAAGCTTCTCAATGCCTCTCATCCCCGAATGACCAGAAAATGGTTGAAGAAAATAGAACATGGAGAAAATAAGAAATTCTCTGTGTTTATCGAACAATGGAAATTTATTGCCGAGGAAATCGATTCCCTACAAAGCAAATTGTGACAAATCTATATGATTTTGGTAAAAATTAACGGACAATATTATGATGGATTTGCATTCAAAACCTTTCAAATAATTAATAAATTACTAAAAATTGGCATTAACCTCAATGATTCTATCAATAAGGAAGGAAATGAGGGAAAAACAATCAAAGTTACCCGACATTCAAATTGTTTCCAGAGAAAGGAGAAAACTGAAGTACACTAGGTAACCACTACCTAGAAGGAGCAATTGCCTCAAAAGGCGAGGTAATGTAAGCCTCCACAACCCAAGGTGGGTACAACCACTCCTACCAAGGGAACACCTCCAAAAGTACCTAAACCTCTTAGAGTCTTTGATGACCAAGGAATTCCTTTGAGCCAGGTGATGAAGATTCTTTAGGAAAAGAATCTTATCAAACCTCTCTCTTTAAGAACAAACACACCATTATTGGGAAAATATGAGTATGTCTGGTGCGACTACCACCAAGCCAAGGGCCTCACTATTGACAATTGTAGTGCCCACAACTACTTATTCCAGGACTTGATCATTAAGAACAAGATCGCCAAGCCAAAAATAACAAAGATTCTTCTACCGGATCATAAAGTTAATATTCTCACCACTAATGAAGCATCCTTAGACCCTAATGTGTTATTGGACATGATCCATAACACTGAACCCAAGATCAACATGATCGATTCCTAGCCCAAAGAGAAGTTCAAAACCCGTTCCGATGAGACATCTGAATGGTTGACGAAAAAATGATTCCTCACATTTACGCCCTAATAGACATTGCAGCAACATGTGGTGGAACAAATTTCTAACCCAGTTTCATGAAAACCACACTGACAAATGTTTCTTTGATAGGATAATACCCGAGATAGGATCATACCATTCGACCTATGTGTTATTGGTTTTGACAACTCTCGCCGCGAGATAATAGGTTGCTTTAAGTGCACCGCCGAGTATCCAACATCCCCTTTTAGGTTGACTTTTTTTCATCAATATGCATCCTTCATCTAACTTGATTTTAGGAAGACCATGGCTTTATCAAGCCATTTCTTTAGCCTTTACCATACACAAAAAGCTTAGTTTTATCGACAATGACCAAGTTATCAAAGTCAATGGAATAACTAACACCACAACAGTTATAGGGTCTACCCTCATTGATACCCCCGAGATTGAACTAAGTTGGTTCGAAATATATCTAATTCTCTCAGAAGGTAAAGACTCATTCAAATACCCTAAGTTTAGCATGTTTCGCCTCCCCTTAGTCAAAATGATGCGTCAAATAGAATATTTCACTAGCATGGGCTTAGGCCCAAACGCCAATGGCATGAAATCATTCCCACAACCATGTTGTAACATGTATCGCCACGGTCTAGGGTACATTCAAATATGATTCAAATAAATCCTCAAGGAAAGAATATCCAAACGGAACATAGTTGTTCCACCAACCTTGAATGGACAGTTCATTGGCGAGGGACAAAGCACCCTATACTTTGACTCTTAGAACCCTTTACCAATCTAGATTTACAGAAATGTTTTTCAGATTTTAAAATCTTTTCAGATTGTCCTCATAATCCTAAATTTTCTATTTACATGATTAGGAAATGAATGGAATATTGACGCGATGCCCTAGAAAACTTGGCTTGTATTCCAAAGACAATTGCTTTAGCTTAAGAATCTAGCTATCTTGGTAATCAAGAAACCGAATCTCTTTCATCCATCGATACTGTGATCAATGAAAGTAGAACTCTTTCTCCTTTCATGTCTAGAGAGATGTTCAATATTGTACATTATAGGAAATCTAAGAATAATGATCTTATTGGGTCATGTTTTCTTACATGTAATAAATCCCTCTATGGATAAAAATGATCTTTCATTTTACTCTAACTTAAATTTAGAAACCAAACACTTCTTAGAAACCGAGGATGTGATTGTCTCTATACCGAAAAAGTGAATCGAAATCAATCTAAATACGACCAACGATCATCGAATCGTACTGATCGGCCATAGTTTAAACCCTCAAGAACGTCTGGAAATTTTTTAGCTACTAAAAGTCAACAAAGACGTTTCTTTTATAAGATTTGAGAGAAGAGTAAATTATGAAATTTTAATTATTGAATCCAGCCGTAGAGCACGTCTTTTATCCGCCGAGACTTCAATTTCCACATAAGACGGCGAGTGAGTTAGTTATTCGAATTCTTCAGCAAACAATTCATATAAAATTACAAAAATTAATGTGAAGAATTTTGTTTACAAAATAAACAAATTATTTAAATGATTTAAACTTATATTTTTTACTTAAGTTAAATATGAGATATTATTTTATTTACCTAAGTTGTCTTAACTGGTAGAACGATTCCCATAGACGACAAGTAGGGGAAGCTATCAAGTTATTGGCATCAAGATAAATATGAGACAATGTGAAGATTTTTGTCTACAAAATATATCAACTATTGAAATTATATCAACATATATATTCTTTAACTTAGACTAAATATAAGACATGGTTTTATTAACATAAGTTGTCTTAGCTCAACTCGTTGTGCACATGGCTTTTAACAACGTGGTCTGCAAATTTTTGTCTACAAAATACATCAACCATTAAAATTATAAAATATTTATTATTTACTTAAGATAAATATGAAATAGGACTTTATCAACCAAAGTTGTCTTAGCTCAGTTAGTAGAGCCATGGATTTTAACCATGTTAATGTGGATTCGATTCCAATAGACGAAGAGTGAGGTAGTTATTTGAGTTCTTAATTTGATACTTTCTTACAATAACTTCGAAAGAATAAAAAATTAATGTGGTTATATTTGTCTACAAGATGAGAAGTCGATTGGGGTGGATAAATATGGAATGATATAGTTGGTTAGTCAAAGTGAGGATAAGAAAGTCAGTTTATATATTGTAAAATATGTAAGAAAAAGTGAGTTGTTTGACTGAAGTGAAAGTGTAAGTTCATAATATGATAGGTTGATTGGGGTAGATAAATGTAGAATGAGATGGTTGGTTAACCAAAGTGAGGATATGCAAGTCGGGTTATATATTGTAAAATACGTGAGGAGAAATGAGGTGTTTGACCGAAGTGAAAGTAAGGTCTCGAGATAAGAGGTCAATTGTGAATTGGTGGGTTAAAGTGAGGTAAATGAGATTGGTAATATTGGAGATGGTTGATTTGATCAAAATTAGCGTTAAAATTTTATAATAATAAGATGATTGAATGAAAATAATACTCAAAATGAGGTTGTTATGAGATTAGTATATGAGAGGCATTAGTCAGAGTAAAAGTAATGTCACTAGATGAGAGGTTGATTGTGGATTGGTGAGCCAAAGTGAGGATAAAATAGATTAATAATATTGTAGATGGTTTATTTGATCAAACTAAGGTTATGAGATTAGTAAAATATAAAAGGTCTATAGGAAAGAAATGATATTAATGATTAAAATATGTGAGGAGATGTGTTATTTGACGAAGATGAAATTTGGTCACGAGATGAGAAGTTGTTTGAAATTGGTGGATAAATATGAGTCAAAATCATAAGAGGAGAGGTCGACTGAGATTTTATATTTAAATTCTATTGTTCTTCAACATTGCGTGATTACTCAATTTCTTGATTTGAATTTGATCTTGAGAGATTGTTTGTAAACTTCTATTGATTTAATTCAATCAATTCACTTTAAATCTGAAAAGACCAAATTTGATTTTAAAATAAAAAATACACTGGTTGTTTTGAGCTGTAGCTGAAAAATGGTCATTTAAAAAGCTTCCTAACACATTCTAAATGATGTTAGGAACGTTTTGAGATCTATCTTGAAGCATATGAGTCATTCTTTCCCAAATTCAACATTAAAAACAAGGTTATGTATTTGAGTTTAAAAATGGCTAATATGTAAAATTATTTTAGTTTAAATGATAGGTTTTGATTTCCATAAAGCTTTAGATAAGCTTCTATTTTGAATTAAAAACTTAAAATTCAAAAAGTCATTTTGCTATTGAAGTCTTCCATTTTTTATGATGCCATGATGAGGTCCTTGCCGGTTGAATGATGACCTTAGAGTGCGATGAATATGTTCTAAATGGTGAGACAAAGCTTCCCGTGTGTTTGGATCCGTGATGAGGGCCTCCTAAGCAATGACCAAAACCTACATTTTTTGTTTTGCTGGAGGTTGAGAAAACGAAGCGGACTCTACCAAACCTCGACTACAATTCTCTTGAGCCTAGTCTGTGCCTCACTCATTCAACTCGTCCTATATTTACCAATTGACAAACCACCTTGACTCCGACCCATAGCTCATCCAAGCCGACCATATCAATCTTGAACCGTTCCTGGAGAACTCACTACAACAAAACATACTTTCAGCGACCCTTATATGCCAACCCATATTAAGCGTGGGTAAAAATTAAAAGAAAAATACTTTTGTCAACCTTTATATCTATACCACCACCTTTATTTTTTTTATATACCAACTTTGTAACTTTGTTAAAACCTCTTATAATTTAAATCTCTAAATTTTAATAATTTTTATGTTTTATTTTTAAACTTTGTAAATATTTTATTATAATTTTTTAATTTTTTTAAAATTAAATTTGACTTAAAATTTTGTTAACATTAAAATTTAATTAATATTTTTTATATAACATAATTTTAAACTTTTTATAGTATTATTAATATATGTCTTTTATTTAATTATTATTTAAATTTAATTAAATTAAAAGTAAAATATAAGAGAGTTCACTAGTTTCTGAAGTGTTAACATGACATTTATCCCACATCGGAGAAAAAGAAGAAGTTTTTGGTATATAAAATATGAGAGAGTTCATTAGTTTCTGAAGTGTTTTTAAGATTATAATGTGCTGGAATATGGGTTCACCCTAAGGGTTTAGGGTTATGTTCATCAGGTACTTGAGAGATGAATGACAAATTTGATAATAGTAGAGATAAAAAATAATATCTAAAATGAAAATAGAAAAAAAAAGTTTAAAAATAAAATAGACTTTTAGCGACGTTTTTTAATTTTGCCAACGCTTAAATAAGCGTCGTTAAAACTTTCACCTTTCGGCAACGCTTGTACCAACGCTTAAATAAGCGTGGTAAAAACTTGCGCCCACCCTGCTTCTGGCGACGCAAGAATAAGTGTCGGTAATGTTTTTGGCGACGCTTTTAAAGGTTGGCAGAAGTCTTTTTAAGCATCGCTGAAAGTCATTTTTGTTGTAGTGACTGGTGGTTCATTCGCTCTCGGCCTATTTGTTTTGATTACTTGATTTAAATATTTCTGGTATTTTAAAGGATTAAAACTACTCTTAAAAAATATGAAAAAAAATATATAAAAACTTTAAAACAATTTTAGAAAATTTAATTTTTTTATTAAAGACTCGTTTAAATTGTTTTTGAATCTAATCCCTTTAATTAATATTTTTTAGGTTCCTTTTTCAACAATTCTAAACATCAAACATGTATCGATATTTATTATAATATTTTAAAATCCAAATTTTAAATCTAAATAAATGTCTCGAAACTCAAAAAATATTTGAATAAATAAAACTTAAATTTTCTAAGGACATAACACAAAAGTTCTTTCTCGTGTGTTCACATAAAATATCACATTTGTACACTTAACATGTTTTATTAATTTTTAAAATCGAATGGAGACTCTAAAATTCAAAAGGCCAATTTAAATAAATAATTTTATTTAAAATTTCTCTATTCAAAATTATCATTTCAGTTCTTCATCTCTTTTATAAGATTTGAGAGAAGAGTAAATCACATGTATTCAAATCATTTTGACTTCGATTTCCATATAATACGGTAAGTGAGTTAGTTATTCAAACTCTTTAGTTGACAATTATTTTAAAATTACAAAAATTAATGTGAAGAGTTTTATTTAAAAAATAAATCAACCATTAAAATTATATAAACTTAAATTTATTACTTAAGATAAATATTAGATATTATTTTATTTACGTAAGTTGTCATAACTGGTAGAACGATTCTCATAGACGACAAGTAGGGGTCAGTATCAAGTTAATAACATCAAGATAAATATGAGGTAAATAAGTATCGTGAAGCATACTACGAAAGAGAGTGACCCTTCCCCATGTCACCGATGTTGGTACCTTTTCTGCTCTTATCGGTGTAGCTACTCTTGGAGCTTTTGTAACTAGTGGTCATTTTTCCATTGCATTAGTATTTTTCTAGTGCGCCAAACCGAACGATAGTGGCGCTAAGCCTATCACGAGCAACGTCGCTGCTTTCTCGGCGGAGAGGCTCAAAGTATAGGGTAAAAGATTAAGCAGAGTTATAATTAAGTCTCTTCATTCATAAAGGTGGAAGGTAAGAATAAAAAAAAGAATCGACCATTCAAGTATTCTAAATTTTTTGGGGAAAATAATAAGATGAAAGAAGGTTTATGTCTACAAAATATATAAAACCATTGAAATTAGATATATATATATATATATATATTCATTAACTTAGACTAAATATAAGATATGATTTTATTAACATAAGTCGTCTTAGTTCAACTCGTTAAGTACATGACTTTTAACAATGTGGTCGTGGACCATTTACTTGAGTTATTCACCTAATAATTATTACAATATTGAAATACCAAAAAGTCTCATGCTTACGTTTAGGGGTGGCCAGAAAATTCGATCCGAAAGACCCGATCCGTTAATCCGGTCGATCCGATCCGAAAAATTTCATATCCGATGGATTGGATTCAGATATCGATCCGATCTGATATTTTTATCGGATTTCCGGATCGGATACGGATCGGGCAAAAAAAATTCGGATAACCGAAGCCGATCTGGTGATTTTTAAAATTTATTAAATAAACAAGCCCAAACAAAAATATTATTACATAAATACAAATCTAACCATAAATCTCTCTCTTCCTATCTTTTTCTACCCGTTTCTCTTTATAAACCCAAATAAAAATATTATTAAACAATTACAAACCAAACAAAAATCTATCTCTTCCTTTCTTCTCTTTACAAAGTCAAACAAAAATACAAAATCTCTCTCTTTCTTATGTTTTCTCTCATTTTCCATTACAAACCCAAACAAAAATATGTCTCTTCCATTTGTTTTTCTTCCCGTTTCCCTTTAGATCTATTTGTGAATCTATTCTCAAATCGTCATTATTTATAACTGAGATTCTTAATAGAACAATTTCAATTTTATAGCATATGAAAAAATTAGAAATATGAAAAAAATCGGATTAACGGGTATTCGGCTGACCGGTCCAATCCGATCCTATTTTCGGATCGGATAGTGGTCGGATACCAGATCGGATAAGGATCTCAATTTTTGAAAATAAATAGAAACGGATATCCAATCCGAAATACCAGATCGGATCTGATCCGTAGGTTTATCCACCACTACTTACATTACTTTTACTGATGTTTTTTTTATCTTATAATACGAAGACCCTAGTCGTGCTTTTCTTCAATAAAAATTTAATGTATAGATTGTTGTCTAAAAAATAAATATACCATTAAATTTATAAAATATTTATTATTTATTTAAGCTAAATATGAACGGTGAGTTTATCAATAAAAGTTGTCTTAGTTGAGCTGGTAGAGCGCATGGCTTTTAACCATGTGGTTGTGGGTTTGATTCCCACAGATGGCGAGTGGATAGTTCTTCGTTATTGATTTGATTATTTTTACAAAATTACAATAATTAAAAAAGAATAAAAAATTAATGTCGGTATTTTTGTCTAGGTCAATTGGGTATATATTGTAAAATA